>NW_017306573.1:1064078-1092926 GCF_000935625.1 Nanorana parkeri
ATTGTCTGATTTTAAAAGGAGACAAGAAACAGTTGAAGTGGGAAAAAAACCCAAAAACTTGCAGCGGGTTTCTCAGATGGTGATCGAAATCTGTGCCGAGTGGATCTTCTGGTGCTGGAGAAGATGATAACTGCGGGTAAAGCTTTTCCCACACTCAGAACAAACATAAGGCCGCTCTCCGGTATGTGTCCGCTGGTGGCTGGTCAGGGACGACTTTAGGGAAAAGGACTTCCCGCACTCGGAACACGCGTACGGCTTCTCCCCCGAATGGATCCTCTGGTGGGAAAGGCGATTTGTGCTGCTGGAAAAACACTTCCCGCACACGGCGCAGGCGTAAGGCCGCTCCCCGGTGTGAGTCCGCTGGTGGCTTACCACCATGGACTTCCGGCCAAAGGACCTCCCGCACTCCGAGCAGGAGTAGGGCTTCTCCCCGGTGTGGGACTGCAGATGTTTCATGAGCGACGACTTCTGGGCGAAACACTTGCCGCAGTCCTTGCAGGGGAACGGCTTCTCCCCGGTGTGGATGCGCAGGTGGACCACCAGCGTGGACTTCTGCTGGAAAGACTTGTCGCACTCGGGGCACGTGTACGCTTTGAGGCTCCGGTGGATGCGCTGATGCCTCACCAGGTTCCTCTGCTTGCTGAAGAACTTGCCGCAGTCGGAGCAGGACAGAGAATGGGGCCCCTTGTACATCAGCCGGTGCTTGAGGAAGTCGGAGCTGCTGGTGAAGACACTCTCACACCCGTCGCAGCTGTAGGTCTCCAAGCTTTGTGTCGGGGGCCGAGGCGGACACACCGGTTGAGTTACTCTTTTGGTTCCATTCCCACACATTACATAGGGACTTCCTGGTCCATTATGAACACTCCTGTGTCCGGCATGGGAGACCACATGCGTTTTTCGCTCCAGAGGACCTCCAGCTCCAGAAAACACGATCGAGAAATGGTCAGTCTCCACCGCGGCCTTCTCTGGCTCCTCCTTGATGTGAGTAGACGGCACAAGTCTCTCTATACCGGGGATGTTCCTCCTGTGAGGTGACGGACAGGCCGCCTGAATCATTCTTTTGGTTCCATTCCCACACAGTTTATAGGAATGTCCATGTCCTCCCCACACGCCTCCATCTTTGGCCGGTGATTTTGGTTTCGGATGCTCTTCATCCTCTGACAACAGTTGTGCCTCAGTAGGAGAAGATAAAATGTCCGTGTCAAGGGCATCCTTGGCCAACTGCTCCCTGATGTGAGGGAACGGCGTATGGACCTCGGCCCCGGGGGCATTCCTACTTTGAGGAGATGGTAGAAATCCATGGTGTCCTCCCGAGAGACCTTCTTCCTTGATGTCCTCCTCCATACAGTAGACTTCAATATGAACACCACCGTCCTCTAAAGAGTCCAACTCTTCTTTGAAGGTTCCACGGTCCGGTAGAACCTCAACCCCTTCAGCTATCTCTGTAAGATATACATAAGTTTGAATTACAAGTCTGCTCAGAATCTCTCGAAGGACACCATGGACTTCCTACTCTGAGGAGATGGTAGAAGTCCATAGTGTCCTCCTGAGAGACCTTCCTTGATGTCCTCCTCCATACAGTAGACTTCAATATTAGCACCTCCCGCCTCCAAAGAGTCCAACTCTTCTTTGAAGGTTCCCCGGGCCTGTAGAACCTCAAGTCCTTCAGATAACTCTGTAACATATACATAAGTGTGGCTTACAAGTCTCCTCAGAATCTCTCGGGAGGACACCATGGACTTCCTACTCTGAGGAGATGGTAGAAGTCCATGGTGTCCTCCCGAGAGACCTTCTTCCTTGATGTTCTTCTCCATACAGTAGACTTCAATATTAACACCTCCGTCCTTTGAGTCCAACTCTTCTTTGAAGGTTCCCCGGGCCTGTAGAACCTCAACTCCTTCAGATACCTCTAAGATATACATAGGTTTGGATTACAAGTCTCCTCAGAATCTCTCGGGAGGACACCATGGACTTCTACCATGTCCCCTACTTTCTACTGACTGTTGGTTTCCAATGGACTCATAACAAGTGCCAAAGGGCCACAGAATGGCCACTGGGGGCCTAAGAGAAACTCTGCTATTTGCTCCCATCAATGTAACTCAATAGCTCATCACACAAACATGGTCTGCAGACCAATAATCGGGCAATAGAAGGTCAATGAAGGTGGAGGTGTGTTTGGTTGAACCCAATCCAGTTCGGGTACAGCAGTGATGAT
Organism: Nanorana parkeri; assembly: GCF_000935625.1. Taxonomy (NCBI): domain Eukaryota; kingdom Metazoa; phylum Chordata; class Amphibia; order Anura; family Dicroglossidae; genus Nanorana; species Nanorana parkeri. The sequence goes on from NW_017306573.1 coordinate 1,066,294, forward strand.
GGCTGCACTGCCTATTGGATTATGTCTATACCTCGTGTGCACAGATATTCTTGTGGAGAACAAGTGGCGCTTTGGCACTTGTTATGAGTCCATTGGAAACCAACAGTCAGTAGAAAGTGTGGAAGCCACTGATTTCCGCAGGTAATAGCTTTGATTTCTAGATCTTAGGTGACATGTCTGGAGTCTCTGACCATCTCCTGCAGTATGTCCACAGTCTCCGACCATCCCCAGTAGTATGTCAGCACTCTCTGACCATCTCCTGTATTATATATGCAGTCTCTGACCATCTCCTGGAGTATGTCCACAGTCTCCGACCATCCCCTGTAGTATGTCAGCACTCTCTGACCATCTCCTGTATTATGTATGCAGTCTCTGACCATCTCCTGCAGTATGTCCACAGTCTCCGACCATCCCCTGTGGTATGCCAGCACTCTCTATCCATATCCTGTAGTAAGTCTGCAGTCTCTGACAGTCTTCTGTATGATTACATCTGCTGAATATTATGTGTGCCCACCTAAGTGATGTCAGAGACCACAGCTTGCATGTTGACCATCACTGGCCTAGGCCGGCTGACGGTTGTAAGCTCTTGTGGTTCTGAGAGAAAACCATAGGACTAGAAATGAACAAAAAATAATGACTCCACTTTATAGTGATGCAAAAGCTTCATCCAAAGTTGGTGGGATCTGAGAAGATGGTGAGATCAAAGTCATCAAGTCCATTGACCTGATCCATCTACAGCCCAACGTTCCCTTCCCATATACAGATAATACAAATATTTTATACCCGGTGATGTGAGGGGCGGCTCATTCTCCATCACCACGTCCTTGTAGAGATCCCGGTGTCCTTCTAGATACTCCCACTCCTCCATGGAGAGATAGACAGAGACATCCTGACACCTTATAGGAACCTGACACACACAATGATACAGTCACCACCCAGACACATCCCTTGTCTGTTCCTGGATCATGTCCCAGAATTCCCGGCACCGCTCACCTCTCCTGTCAGCAGATCAATCATCTTCTGGGTGACTTCTAGAATCTTCTTGTCATGGTTTTTCTTTACAGAGGGAGGTGAAGTCTCCTTGATTGGGTTCTGGATGTTCCTCCATCCACCTGAGAAATGGTGACAGCTCCTGTTGGGATCACTGGAGGCGGTTTCAGGTACATAAACCTAATAGAGATAAGAGTGAAGTCATGTGACCTCCCAGAATCCTCCTCACCTCTCTGGTCAGGTCTGTGTGTTATTAACAGGGATAAGAGTGATGTCATGTGACCTCCCAGAATCCTCCTCACCCCTCCGGTCAGGTCTGTGTTTTATTAATAGAGATAAGAGTGATGTCATGTGACCTCCCAGAATCCTCCTCACCTCTCCGGTCAGGTCTGTGTGTTATTAATAGGGATAAGAGTGATGTCATGTGACCTCCCAGAATCCTCCTCACCTCTCCGGTCAGGTCTGTGTGTTATTAATAGGGATAAGAGTGATGTCATGTGACCTCCCAGAATCCTCCTCACCTCTCCGGTCAGGTCTGTGTGTTATTAATAGGGATAAGAGTGATGTCATGTGACCTCCCAGAATCCTCCTCACCTCTCCGGTCAGGTCTGTGTGTTATTAATAGGGATAAGAGTGATGTCATGTGACCTCCCAGAATCCTCCTCACCTCTCCAGTCAGGTCTGTGTTTTATTAATAGAGATAAGAGTGATGTCATGTGACCTCCCAGAATCCTCCTCACCTCTCCGGTCAACAGGTAGATGATCTCTAACGTGAGCTTCAATAACCTCCCGGTCACATCCTTCGGGTCCATCTTCTTGGGTCAGTCAGCGCGTCTCGGAGATTCCGGGTCCTGTCAGCTCATGCGTTCAAAGAAACATTTCTTTATTTGAGTATAAAAATAATAATAAGAATCCTCTGCACATGATAGAATGACCCTGGAGGGAAATAATGATAAAAAGCAATTACAATCCACAAAACACATCACAGAAACAGTCCATTTACCACCATAAACCAGCCAGTGTCCCAAATCTAAAAAATGAGCACCGCCCACTTCATGGAACGCTTCCTGTTTGGAAGACTTCCGGGTTTTGCGTTCCACTGGCGTCTGTTCCTGTTCGGGGCTGCCACCTTGTGGCGGAATCTGTGAACTGCGCGCTGTTCTTCTATGGGGATTTCAAAGTGGACTCGAGCGCCCTCTGGTGTCTAAATGTAGGAACTGCAGGTGTAATTTAAACATTGCAATGGAGCACTGATGTGGGAGTCCCAAGACTTATCATCTGCATCTTATTTAGGGAGGAACTTCAGCCCTCTGTTTTATTTTTTGTTTCAGTCCCCTCTTTCCTAATTTGTTGGGTTATGCTCAATAAACACGCACCCAGCGGTGTTGCGCACCAGGGCCCGTGCCCTCCTCTCTATGGTCATTGGGAGACGGCTGTATCTTCCTGGTCCTGGCAGCTGGCACATTTTCAGTACATTGCCCCTGAACCCCTCAGGATGCCTGGTGTGAGTATTCCAGGAGGCTGAGGGGGTGCCTCAGCCCCAAACAAGAACCCTGGAAGGGCCCTTACAATCATTTTTTGTTTTTTAGCATGCCCCTTGATCACCGAGGCAACGCTGATTGGCTTCTTGTGCTGGCCACGCCTTCTCCTAGGCTGATTCCCGCTGCTCAGCATTCTGTCATTCAGAGTCATCTTATCTATGCAATGCAGGCAGATCATCTCCAGTGGGAGGGGCCAGCAGTGGGCGGTACATAGCTTCCTGACAACATCACAGCACCCGGTCTCAGTACTCCTCTCTCAGAGTCCCCAGCCATGATGCACACAGTGGGCCGGCTCATGGGAGGGCATATGCAAATTTAGCATGCCTTGCCAGGGCGCGGGTGTCACTCTGGGGGTTCCCGGGCATTGTCCACTATTGGGGTAACCGGCCCTGAGGAACACCAGGCAGCCATCACTGGGGGGGGGGCAGCAGATCAGGAAGTACAGATAAGCAACGAAGGTTGAAAATGAACTAAAAACTTTATTAAAATATTGTTCACAATGACTGCCACTATAAAGCACAACTCCAGGCAAGGCAGACACTAAAGCTGGACTCCATCCAGTACTGAGATTTACACAGCTCTGCCACAGCACAGCCTTGTCTAGCAGGGCAGGAGAGCTGATTCTTTTCTGTTGCGGTTCAGTAACAGGTCTCCCAAGGCGGGTCCCTCCTCCCCCCCAGCCTGTGATTGGACAGTGAAAGGAGAAGCAGAAGACCGATGATCTCACGTCTCGGTCACTCTGTATACTGCTGGCTCCTTCGCTGGCAAGGAGTGGAGGAGGTGACCCCTCTGTATTGCTTAACTGCAGCAGGGAAGAGAAAGATCCTCAACCCAGCTCTGCTGACAGGACTGTGTTAATCTCAGGACTGGATGGACAGTCACAGATGTAAAACTGTCGCCATAGTTCATGTGTTTCAGTTGGACCAGGTCTCTTAATGGACAAATGAGCTGCCTGACCAGTGGACCCTCCGGTGTCGAAGCAGGTTAGGGCTACGGGAAAAGCACTTTCCGCACTCGGGGCACGAGTAAGGCCGTTCCCCGGTATGAGTTCTCCGGTGGCTGATCAGCCCCCACTTATTAATAAAGGATTTCCCGCACTCTGCACACGAAAATGGTTTTTCTCCCAGATGGATCCTCTGGTGCACGGCTAGGTTCGCTCGATGGGTGAAACTTTTCCCGCACTCCGGACAGGCGTACGGCCGCTCCCCGGTGTGAATCCGCTGGTGGTAGGTCAGGAGTGACCTCTGATAAAACGATTTTCCGCACTCCAAGCAGGTGTGCGGCTTCTCTCCAGAATGGACTCTCTTGTGAACAGTCAGGTGTCCACTTTGGGAATAGCACTTCCCGCACTCCGAACAAGAATAGGGTTTCACTCCGGTATGAGTTCTCAGGTGGCTGATCAGCAATGACTTCTGGGTAAAGGACTTCCCGCACTCCGAACAGGTGTATGGCTTCTCCCCTGTGTGGATTCTCTTGTGAACGGTCAGGTGGCTGATGTCAGAAAAACCCTTCCCGCACTCTGAACAACAATAGGGTTTTACACCGGGGTGAGGTCCCTGGTGGCTGATAGGCAAAGGATTTTGGCTAATGGATTTGCTACTGGAGTAGAGCTGTTCCGTGGAATGGATTCTCCGGTGAGAGAGCAGAAGCGACTTTCGGGTAAAACACTTCCCACACTGGGAGCAGGTGTAGGGCTTCTCGATATGCACACGGGGCTCTTTCTCTGTGTGGACACTGTGCTGGGTGACAAGGCTGGAGCTGCTAAAATCCATCCCACTCTCCAGACACGAATACCCTTTCTCCCCAGAGCAAGATGTGAAGTGTTTCATGGGGGTGGACCTTTGGTCAAAACGTTTCCCGCTCTCCTTCCACGTGAAGGCCTTTTCCTCAACGTGAGTGCGCTGGTGCTCTACAAGCAGCGGCTGTAACCTAAAGGACATCTTGCACTCTGAGCAGGTGTACGGTTTGGGCCTCGTATGGACTTGTTGATGGGTCACCAGGTGCTCTTTGTTGCCCAAAATCCTCCCGCGTGGAAAACAGGCCAGAGAATGAGGCCCGTCAAAGCCATACGCCATTCCCTCTGAGTTCTGTAATGGATTGGCTGGTTGAGTTATTCCATTCCCAGGTCCATCTCCATTCCCAGGTCCATCTCCATTCCCAGGTCCATCTCCATACCCAGGTCCATCTCCATTCCCAGGTCCATCTCCAATCCAAGATCCATCTCCAATCCAAGATCCATCTCCATTCCCAGGTCCATCTCCAATCCAAGGTCCATCTTCATTCCCAGATCCATCTTCATACCCAGGTCCATCTCCATTCCCAGGTCCATCTCCATTCCCAGGTCTAACTTCATCTCCATACCCAGGTCCATCTCCGGTTCCTTCCAGTATACTTCCATCTTTGTCAGTTTGAGACCTCTCTTCCAAAGGATCTTCATCGTCTGAAAAGAATGTCTCTTCAACGTGGAAAGAATAATGGTTTCTCCCAAGAGTAGACTTGTCCATCTCCTCTGTATTGTGAGTCAACGGTGAAGGTCTCCGAGCTTCACAGACGTCTGAGTGTGGAGATGATGGTAGAGTTCCATAATTTTCAAGGTCTCCATCCAAGGGACCTTCTTCCTCAATCCTGACCTTCAGATAGTCCACGCCTCCTTCTTCCTCCAAGGACTCCAGCTCCTCTTTGATAGCACCGTACGCCTCCATCGTCTGGGCATTTTCGGATACACCTGTTAAACAGAAGTAAACGTCGGTTTAGAACTTCTCCTTGACATTGAACAAGAACAAACTTTATGGACGCGACAGAAATCAAATGAAGGACACTGAGCCATGAACTCCATACAATGTGACCACTGTACCAAAAGATAAATTATACCATACCTGGTGATGTGAGGGACGGCTGGTTCTCCATCATGGCGTCCTTGTGTCCTTCTAAATATTCCTTCAAGGAGACATCCCGACACCTCATAGGAACCTGACACACACAATGATACAGTCACCCTCCAGACACATCACTTGTTTGTTCCTGGATCATGTCCCAGAATTCCCGGCACCGCTCACCTCTCCTGTCAGCAGCTCAATCATCTTCTGGATGACTTCTAGGATCTTCTTGTCATGGTTTTTCTCCAGCGTCAGGGAGGACGGTGGTGAGTCTATGACAGAACTCGAGCTCCTGCTCCATTTTCCTGACATAGCCGGATACAAGTCTTGTAAGAGACACTCAATAGAGGCCATCTTCACCACCGCAAACTTCTACATCGGAGAAGACACATAGGAGAAGAGAGTGATGTCATGTGACCTCCCAGAATCCTCCTCACCTCTCCGGTCAGGTCTGTGTTTTATTAATAGAGATAAGAGTGATGTCATGTGACCTCCCAGAATCCTCCTCACCTCTCCAGTCAGGTCTGTGTCTTATTAATAGAGATAAGAGTGATGTCATGTGACCTCCCAGAATCCTCCTCATCTCTCCGGTCAGGTCTGTAGAACCTGACACACACAATGATACAGTCACCCTCCAGACACATCACTTGTTTGTTCCTGGATCATGTCCCAGAATTCCCGGCACCGCTCACCTCTCCTGTCAGCAGCTCAATCATCTTCTGGATGACTTCTAGGATCTTCTTGTCATGGTTTTTCTCCAGCGTCAGGGAGGACGGTGGTGAGTCTATGACAGAACTCGAGCTCCTGCTCCATTTTCCTGACATAGCCGGATACAAGTCTTGTAAGAGACACTCAATAGAGGCCATCTTCACCACCGCAAACTTCTACATCGGAGAAGACACATAGGAGAAGAGAGTGATGTCATGTGACCTCCCAGAATCCTCCTCACCTCTCCGGTCAGGTCTGTGTTTTATTAATAGAGATAAGAGTGATGTCATGTGACCTCCCAGAATCCTCCTCACCTCTCCAGTCAGGTCTGTGTCTTATTAATAGAGATAAGAGTGATGTCATGTGACCTCCCAGAATCCTCCTCATCTCTCCGGTCAGGTCTGTCTCTTACTAATAGAGATAAGAGTGATGTCATGTGACCTCTCAGAATCCTCCTCCCCTCTCCGGTCAGGTCTGTGTTTTATTAATAGAGATAAGAGGGATGTCATGTGACCTCCCAGAATCCTCCTCATCTCTCCGGTCAGGGCTGTCTCTTACTAATAGAGATAAGAGTGATGTCATGTGCCCTCCCAGAATCCTCCTCATCTCTCCGGTCAGGGCTGTCTCTTACTAATAGAGATAAGAGTGATGTCATGTGCCCTCCCAGAATCCTCCTCATCTCTCCGGTCAGGGCTGTCTCTTACTAATAGAGATAAGAGTGATGTCATGTGCCCTCCCAGAATCCTCCTCATCTCTCCGGTCAGGGCTGTCTCTTACTAATAGAGATAAGAGTGATGTCATGTGCCCTCCCAGAATCCTCCTCATCTCTCCGGTCAGGGCTGTCTCTTACTAATAGAGATAAGAGTGATGTCATGTGCCCTCCCAGAATCCTCCTCATCTCTCCGGTCAGGGCTGTCTCTTACTAATAGAGATAAGAGTGATGTCATGTGCCCTCCCAGAATCCTCCTCATCTCTCCGGTCAGGGCTGTCTCTTACTAATAGAGATAAGAGTGATGTCATGTGCCCTCCCAGAATCCTCCTCATCTCTCCGGTCAGGGCTGTCTCTTACTAATAGAGATAAGAGTGATGTCATGTGCCCTCCCAGAATCCTCCTCATCTCTCCGGTCAGGGCTGTCTCTTACTAATAGAGATAAGAGTGATGTCATGTGCCCTCCCAGAATCCTCCTCATCTCTCCGGTCAGGGCTGTCTCTTACTAATAGAGATAAGAGTGATGTCATGTGCCCTCCCAGAATCCTCCTCATCTCTCCGGTCAGGGCTGTCTCTTACTAATAGAGATAAGAGTGATGTCATGTGCCCTCCCAGAATCCTCCTCATCTCTCCGGTCAGGGCTGTCTCTTACTAATAGAGATAAGAGTGATGTCATGTGCCCTCCCAGAATCCTCCTCATCTCTCCGGTCAGGGCTGTCTCTTACTAATAGAGATAAGAGTGATGTCATGTGACCTCCCAGAATCCTCCTCACCTCTCCGGTCAGGTCAGTGTCTTATTAATAGAGATTAGAGTGATGTCATGTGACCTCCCAGAATCCTCCTCACCTCTCCGGTCAGGTCTGTGTTTTATTAATAGAGATAAGAGTGATGTCATGTGACCTCCCAGAATCCTCCTCACCTCTCCGGTCAGGTCTCTAATTTATTAATAGAGATAGGAGTGATGTCACGTGACCTCCCAGAATCCTCCTCACCTCTCCTGTCAGGTCTGTGTTTTATTAATAAGAGATAGGAGTGATGTCATGTGACCTCCCAGAATCCTCCTCACCTCTCCTGTCAGGTCTGTGTTTTATTAATAAGAGATAGGAGTGATGTCATGTGACCTCCCAGAATCCTCCTCACCTCTCCGGTCAGGTCTGTGTTTTATTAATAGAGATAAGAGTGATGTCATGTGACCTCCCAGAATCCTCCTCACCTCTCCGGTCAGGTCTCTAATTTATTAATAGAGATAGGAGTGATGTCATGTGACCTCCCAGAATCCTCCTCACCTCTCCTGTCAGGTCTGTGTTTTATTAATAAGAGATAGGAGTGATGTCATGTGACCTCCCAGAATCCTCCTCACCTCTCCGGTCAGGTCTGTGTTTTATTAATAGAGATAAGAGTGATGTCATGTGATCGCCCAGAATCCTCCTCACCTCTCCGGTTAGCAGGCGGATGATCTCCAGGGTGAGGTCTAGTATCCTCCCAGTCATGTGACTCTGGTCTTCCTCCATCGTAATGGGAACCATCATGGAGCTCTCTCTGCGTCTCGACATTTCCAGGGACCAATCTGCTGAAATTTCTAGACAAACACCTGATTTTTCCCCATCAGGACAGTCATTATGAGAGATAATAAGAAAAGAAACCTCTTCATTGTATTATATAAAGGAAACATTGATATAAAGTTACATTTAACAGCTCTGAATAGGAAATAAACAGCATCAGGCTTTCCAATCTATAATACACACTTACAGGAGGACTGTAGCTCCAGCACTTCCGCTTTGGACTCTGACTTTTGTTCGTTCCACTGCACTTCCGGGTTTATGCGTTCCACCGCCTTTTAGAGGCTTCCGGGTCGTGCGTTCCACCTGTATTAGTTTATTTCTCGTCGCCGCCATCTAGTGGTAGATATGGCGAACTGCATGCTAGATAGTCACTCTAATGATTTCTAATGGTTACTTTCTCGCCCTCTGGTGTCCATGTTCGAGAATTGCAGTTAAGCCATAATATTACAGGCTCCAATTTTTTTTTTTTTAGGAATGTATTCTAAAGGATTTACAATAAACTGGGCCTTACAGTAAACAATCCCTGGTAATTAGTTTTATACATACGTGGAAAAAGAAAAAGAAATACACAAATTTGAGTGGCTGGTTACATTCTGTGCACTTAGGAACACATCCAGCTGACTTAGCTAGAACTAGCTCCTGATGAAGTCTTTTCCTTAACAGGAAGATGCTTTTTGGTATGTGGAGGTCCATCTTCTTCTCCTCCAGACATAAAAAGCCCCCTCTTTGTCCTTGGCAATGACCTTAAAGTGAATAACTTTGCTCCTAGTATGCTATGGACCATTTACAGTATGTATTTGTACATGGTGATCTTATCTCCACTTAGTCGCCTCTTCTCAAAGTGGAATAAGTTCAGTATAGGTCATCTTTCCTCATAGCTGAGCTCCTCCATGCATCTTATCAGTTGAGTTGTCTATCTCAGCACCTTCTCCAGTTCCCTGACATCCTTCTGGTGAGCCCATAACTGATCTGCATATTCCATAAAAGGTCTTACTAATGCTTCACACTGGGGCAGATTATGTTTCTCTGGAGTCCATACCTCTTGATCACCCTAGAAACTGCAGCTTGGCATGGTCTATGATCCATCAGAACATCCAGGTCCTTCAACATTCGACTCCTCCAGCTATACTCCCCCAGGACTGCATAACCTTACCTTTATTAAAGGAGAACTATGGGGTCAGTGTTTTTCCCCATAGTTCTCCTTGGGGTAACGGGCGGACACAAACTAGCGTCCTCCCGTTACCCTATGCTCAGTATACCGCGAGCTACAGCTCCCGGTATACTGAGACGCCGCACCTGGAGCGGATCCCGACGTAGATGACGGGATCCGCCCAGCTGCGTGAGTGACAGCTGGCTCTGCCTATCTAGAGGCAGAGCCAGCTGTACCCTCCCCCTCCCCCGTCCGTTCCGCCAGTCAGCGCTGTCTGATCGGAGCGGGGAGAGGGGAATCCAGCCCCTCCCCTGTCACGGCAGAGAGCTGTGACAGGATCGAGAGGTGAGGGAACCCGGTATGTGTTCGCTCACCTCCCGATCTACTGAGCCAACCTGTGACAGTCTCATTGTCACAGGTCGGCTTTGAACTATGAGGTGAGTGGAAATCACTCATCTCATAGTTCTCCTTTAACATTAAACCTCTTGTGCCACCTTATTGGCCAACACTATGTCATCCATGACCTGTATAACTCTTTCGGAGACCCAAATATTGCTGTAACCTGAGTTATTTTTGATCTATGAGGCTCTCGGAGAGCAGTTTGAATGCAGCTGCCAGACTCATTCACCTTACCAACCGCTCAGTGTCTGCATCCCCCCTCTGCCAATCCCTGCACTGGCTTCCACTCGCCCAGAGGATAAAATTCAAAATATTAACAGTCACCTATAAAGCCGTCCACAACTCTGCCCCCGGCTATATCTCAGACCTTGTCTCAAAATATCACTCTAAAGGTCCCCTCCGCTCATCCATTGACATCCTGCTTTCCAGCTCCCTTGTCCACTCCTCCCATACTCGCCTCCAGGACTTCTCTAGAGTCTCTCCCATCCTCTGGAACTCCTTACCCCAACCTGTCCGTCTATCTCCCACCTTGACTGCCTTTAGGCGTTCCCTAAAGACTCATCTCTTCAGGGAAGCCTATCCCACCTCAACCTAACCACTGAACCTTCACATTCTCACATAATTCATTCCCACAACTACCTCCTCATATATCATTTCCCCCTCCCCTCTTAGATTGTAAGCCCTCAGGGGCAGGGCCCTCCTTACCATCTTGTCTTGAATTGTATTGTGATGTCTTCCTTATATTGTAAAGAGCTGCGCAAACTGTGGGCGCTATATAAATACTATGTAATAATAATAATAATAATAATAATAAAGGACTTTAACTGGCTTTTACGGAGGAGGGGATGAGTTCCTCCCTAGAGGAACCTTTCCAGTTATTCATTTTCTCTTCTCCTCTCCTTCCCTCCACTTTTCTTCTCCTCTCCTTCGCTCCAATGTCTTCTACCTCTCAACATTTTTATGTCCTACATATTCAGGCCACAAGAGCACGAGTGGGTCCAGGCAGTGGGGTTGAGCGATGAGGCTTGGCTTGATGTTGACCACCAATAACAAGTTAGGTCAAAATAAGTGTGACCGGGTTCTGAATAAAAAGGTACCATACCCCTAATGTATCAAGACAAAAAATAAAGGAGAGGAGGCGGGGCTTTTTTAGGTACCACGGCCAAAAATGAACACATGATAAAACAAAGAGCATTCTATAATACAAAGTTTACAAGATGTTTAGAAACATAATTGATACGCGCACATTACGAAACAGAAAAACAGATTGATCTCCAAATAACCATTCCAGGGTTATAATGTGAGGCTGGACGGCCATGACAAACAGAATTGATATAACATGTTCCCGTATACAGATGCCTCTTCTTATAGCAGGAAGGGTGATTCTCTCGAACGCGTTTCGCGCGCCAAGCACTTCCTCAGGAGATCGCTCCCAGACAGTAATCCGCGTACTGCAGAAGCGGCCGTCGAGCTGCGATCCCATGGACATTGGCGGCTCGGAGGCGATTGCAGACTGTGCTCTTTGTGGCTCCCCAGGTTTGGGGTCTCTTTTGATCACCTTCCGCTTTTGATGGTTGTCTGCTTGTCACACTCTCCCCACCATCTTTTGGGAAGGTCCTCTCTGTCCTTGGGCATGCTGGGGGCCCTTGCTCTGCTGGTCGGGCCCGGGCGCGCACCGATTACCCTCTGGGAGCGATCTCCTGAGGAAGCGCTTGGAGCGCGAAACGCGTCGAGAGAATCACCCTTCCTGCGATAAGAAGAGGCATCTGTATACGATGGCCATCTAGCCTCACATTATAACCCTGGAATGGTTATTTGGAGATCAATCTGTTTTTCTGTTTTGTAATGTGCGCGTATCAAATATGTTTTTAAACTTTGTATAATAAAATACTCTTGTTTTATCATGTGGTCACTTTTGGCCTTTGTCCCTTGTTACCTAAAAAGCCCCCTCTCCTCTCCTTATTTTTTGAACTTGGCTTGATGTTGGTGTTCCAGATTATATCACAGGTGTTCAGTTGGGCTCAGGTTGGGAATCTGTGCTGCAAAGGCCAGTTGCACTCCCATCTCAGAGTTCTGTATGATCCTCTCTTGGCACCCAGGAACTTCATTGCACCGAAACAGAAAAGGGCAACCTCCAGCTCAAGAATTTATATATAGGCAAGGATGTAATTTACCTAGCAACCAGGGATCCTGATCAGGGACCCATCCAGTGATGGATAGGAAGAGACGGGAGGGAGTGAAGGGGTGTTGAGGAGGGGCAAGGATATCATTTCCATAGCAATCAGAGACCTGCAGTCCTTAGCCCTAGAGATCTACGTCTCAGCTAGTATTCCTGAGCAGACCTGATGACTCATTTAAAAGCATTTTTGGGTCTAATTTGAAGTCTTAAAGGCCCATGGATGGTCAAGTATTAGTTTGATTTGATGCCATTAGGACTCTTGTCTAGGATAGGGACTATGTCAGATACACTATATAACCAAAAGTATTGGGACGCCTTTACACGCACATGAACTTTAATGGCATCCCAGTCTTAGTCCGTAGGGTTCAGTATTGAGTTGGCTCCGCCCTTTGCAGCTATAACAGCTTCAACTCTTCTGGGAAGGCGTCCACAAGGTTTAGGAGTGTGTCTATGGGAATGTTGGACCATTTGTGAGGTCAGGCACTGATGTTGGGGGAGAAGGCCGGGCTCGCAGTCTCCGCTCTAATTCATCCAAAAGGTGTTCTATAGGGTTGAGGTCAGGACTCTGTGCCGGCCAGTCAAGTTCCTCCCCCCCAAAATCCCCCATCCATGTCTTTATGGACCTTGCTTTGTGCACTGGTGCGCAAGAATAATAAATATAAGCACAACACTTATTGTTCTATATTTTTATTGGTTTATGCCGAAAGCAATCTCTCTCCCTACACTGGATCACTTTTGACCTTCCGGCACAACGTACTCTCAGCCTCCGCTACCTTCTGGTGTGTGATAACCTTGTATGCAATCGCCATCAGCCAATGTGGAGATCAAGGTGAGTGCACAGTTCATTGGTGAATCGTGTTATAACCGTGTTGCATTGGGTTCTCCTCATTGGTGAGCGAACTGTTCGACAGATGGGCTCTTTGGTGGACTCTTTGGTGTAGAATGAGGTAGCAGCTGCGGTTAAAACACTTCCCACACTCCGGGCAAGGAAAAGACCGCTCCCTGGTATGAGTCAGCTGGTGGTTGCTCAGCACTGACTTATGGCGGAAAGATTTGCCGCACTCCGCGCACGAGTACGGCTTCTCCCCGGAATGGATCCTCTGGTGAACGATGAGGAGCGAGTTACGGGAGAAGCGCCTGCCGCACTCCGTGCACTCGAAGGGCTTCTCGCCAGAATGGGTCCGTTTGTGCATGGACAGAGAGTGCTTCTGGGTGAAGCGACTCCCGCACTCGTTGCAGGAGTACGGCCTCTCTCCCGTGTGAATGCGCTGGTGCTTTATGAGCGCGATCTTCTGGTGGAAGCTGCTCCCGCATTCCGAGCACGCGAAGGGCTTCTCGTCCGTATGGCTCTGGTGGTGGATTATGAGGGTGGGCCTGCTGCCGAATCTCTTCCCGCACACGGGGCACGGGTACGGCTTCTCTCCGGAGTGGGACCGCAGGTGTTTCCCCAGCGAGGAGCGCTGGGAGAAACACTTGCCGCAGTCCGTACAGGCGTACGGCTTTTCCCCCGTGTGGCTGCGTTGGTGTATGACAAGCAGTTGCTTCAGAGGGAAGGACTTCTCGCACTCGGAGCAGCTGTGCGGCTTCGGCCGCGTGTGGACCCGCTGGTGCTTCGCCAGCTGCTCCTCCGTGCCGAAGCACTTGCCGCACTCCGCGCAGGACAGGAAATGAGGCCCTTGGTACATCAGCTGGTGCTTGAGGAAGTCACAGCTGCTGGTGAAGCTTTTCTCGCACCCGTCACAGTTGTAGACCTTGGTCACTGAGCTTTGAGAAGACGGCTGGGATGGAGCCCCTGTACTCCCACCCACATGCGGTATGTAGGAAGCCCCAATTTCTTCATGGATGCCCCAATCTTGAGGAAACGTTAAGCCCATCTGCGTGCTTTGTTCCAAGGGCTCCACCCCACTGCTCAAAAACATTTCATCTTTGATGCGGAACGTTGTATAGCTTTCCTCGGGGTCATCTTCGTCCGTCTCCTCCTTAATAGAAGTCAACAGCGTTTGTCTCTGGTCCTCACAGATGATGAGGTTGTTCTGAGGGTCGTCCTGCTCAATCTGCGCCGTTGGGGGCGACGCTCTGCAGCTCCAAGAGTCACCGTCCAAAACGTCCTCCTCCCTGGAGTCCGATACCTCCTTAATTCTGATCACTTCAGCCTCCGTCTGCGTACTGACACCTCCGCCCAACGTGGTTTCTTCCTCACAAGAGTCCCATTCCTCCTTTATTGTCCTGCCCATCTGCACCACCTCGGACCCTTTGGAGAAATCTGCCAGACACAAAAGCGTTTTGGTTACAGGTTTGGTTATACTTGCCCTACACCAGGGGTAGCCTAACTCAGCCCCTCCAGCTGTGGTGGAACTACAAATCCCACGAGGCATTGCAAGATTCTCACAGCCACAGAGATGACTCTTGGAGAGAGATGCATCATGGGATTTGTAGTTTCACCACAGCTGGAGGGCCGGAGTTTGGTTACCCCTGCCCTACGCAGTAGAAGGGCCTGGGTGGGTCTCAGGAGATAGAAGGACATTAAAGCCATCAACCTCCTACATCCCGACAATACTAACGTAGAATATTAAAGAATAAAACCAACCCGGAGAGCTGAATTGGGGATTCTCCATCACAATGTTCTTCTGGAAGGATGGACAATCATCTAAGAACACCTACAAAGAGGAAGGAGGATACAGTGACGCCTTATAGGAACCTGACACACACAATGATACAGTCACCACCCAGACACATCCCTTGTCTGTTCCTGGATCATGTCCCAGAATTCCCGGCACCGCTCACCTCTCCTGTCAGCAGCTCAATGATCTTCTGGGTGACTTCCAGGATCTTCTTGTCGTTGTTCCTCTTAGATATCATGGAGGGAGGTGAAGAAAACATGGAGGGACTTCTACGTCTTCCTCCCGACACATGTGGATACATTCCTTGTAGGAGACCCTCAATGGACACCATCTTGACCATCGCATATTTCTACATAGGAGTGAATACAAAAGAAACAGAAGACTGATGTCATGTGACCTCCCAGAATCCTCCTCACCTCCCCGGTAAGGTCCGTGTTTTATTAATAGGGATAAGAGTGATGTCATGTGACCTCCCAGAATCCTCCTCACCTCCCCGGTAAGGTCCGTGTTTTATTAATAGGGATAAGAGTGATGTCATGTGACCTCCCAGAATCCTCCTCACCTCCCCGGTAAGGTCCGTGTTTTATTAATAGGGATAAGAGTGATGTCATGTGACCTCCCAGAATCCTCCTCACCTCCCCGGTAAGGTCCGTGTTTTATTAATAGGGATAAGAGTGATGTCATGTGACCTCCCAGAATCCTCCTCACCTCCCCGGTAAGGTCCGTGTTTTATTAATAGGGATAAGAGTGATGTCATGTGACCTCCCAGAATCCTCCTCACCTCCCCGGTAAGGTCCGTGTTTTATTAATAGGGATAAGAGTGATGTCATGTGACCTCCCAGAATCCTCCTCACCTCCCCGGTAAGGTCCGTGTTTTATTAATAGGGATAAGAGTGATGTCATGTGACCTCCCAGAATCCTCCTCACCTCCCCGGTAAGGTCCGTGTTTTATTAATAGGGATAAGAGTGATGTCATGTGACCTCCCAGAATCCTCCTCACCTCCCCGGTAAGGTCCGTGTTTTATTAATAGGGATAAGAGTGATGTCATGTGACCTCCCAGAATCCTCCTCACCTCCCCGGTAAGGTCCGTGTTTTATTAATAGGGATAAGAGTGATGTCATGTGACCTCCCAGAATCCTCCTCACCTCTCCGGTCAGGTCTGTGTTTTATTAATAGAGGATAAGTGTGATGTCATGTGACCGCCCAGAATCCTCCTCACCTCCCTGGTCAGGTCTGTGTTTTATTAATAGAGGATAAGAGTGATGTCATGTGACCTCCCAGAATCCTCCTCACCTCTCCGGTCAGGTCTGTGTTTTATTAATAGAGGATAAGAGTGATGTCATGTGACCACCCAGAATCCTCCTCAGCTCTCCGGTCAGGTCTGTTTTATTAATAGAGGTAAGAGTGATGTCATGTGACCTCCCAGAATCCTCCTCACCTCTCCGGTCAGGTCTGTGTTTTATGAATAGAGATAACAGTGATGCCATGTGACCTCCCAGAATCCTCCTCACCTCTCCGGTCAGCAGGCGGATGATCTCCAGGGTGAGGTCTAGTATCTCGGTCACGTGACCCCGGTCCGTCTCCATCCTCAGCGAGTGTCACTCTCCGTACGCTCAGACCTTTGTATCAGGACGGCTCATGCAGTAATATTCCAAGGATACAATCACCATGCCCTAATATATTTTATAAATGTGTCATTTTGATTTAAATGCCATCAAATCTCCGTAAAATGATCATAGAGAGCTCCAGGCTGTCCAGTCTTCAACCAGCGACTCCTAAATGTATTCCACCTATTCCTGTTTTTTTTTTTTTTTTAGTCCCTTCCTCTTCTTTTCTGCTACGTTCCAGCACACTTCCGGGTTGTGCGTTTCACGCCTCCCTCTGCGTGGTCTCTGACTTTCGGGTTGTGCGTTCCACACTGTAATTCACACGCTCGCCATCTGGTGGCCATGTGTGAACGCTGCAGGAGGGGCCGCCTGTGCACCCTGACTTTCTATGGCCTTCCTTTCTCTGTCGCGCCCACGCCGATCAGAACGAAACTTTTACGCACGCAGCCATGATTCTAAAACAGCAATAGTAGAATTCAGAGGAGCCAGGCAGAAGTACATTTACGAGAGGTTTGGAACGCACACCGAGGAAGTTACGGTGGAACGCAAACAAAAGGAGCTTTATTGGCAACATCCTGTGCAGACAAAAGCAGTAGACAGCCGAAAAAGGGGCATTTTCTTCTGCTCCTAGGACTAAGGGTGAGAGCAGGTAGTGTCATACAATGGCATTTTATGCCTTCTTTAAGAATAATTCTCTGTATACTTGTATATATTATGTGGCCATATAACAGGTACAGGGGGACGCTTGCAGAGTGGATCATTTCATTTTGCTGTGGCGCAAGTGCTCGCCAATGTTTTTATTACACGCCATCCCGCCGTGATAGTGTTTTTTCTGCCGGTGCACCCGTGTTAGGAAAGTATTCAGTTTTCTGTATGCCTGAGGGTAAGCGTTGGCATTGAGGGTGAACGTTAGGGGTTGCTTTGGGATTGGGGGTGAACGTTAGGGGTTGGGTTGAGGTTATGGATCACACAATATCTTTTATGGTGTCCAGTGTGATAAATACATTTGTCGGGTGTGATGAGTTTACGACGCATGTGATACCAGGTGTCCGGGACCAGTTAATGAAGGCACCAATAAAGGACAGATCGTCGCCAATGGACCCCAGCAACCGGGAGTAGAGAGAGGCCATTGAGCTTAACGCATCCACTTTATGTCACGCTTGATTTAATGACTAAGCCTCACCTGAGATCACTCCAGGGGAACTTTTCAAGGCCAGGCAGACATAGTCTAAAGACACTCGGAGGCCACTCTGAGACTCTGGATTTTCTGCACCCTCCCTCTAGGGTCTCTCTAGACCTTGGGGTCACCAGATCTTCTGCTGCTGCCCTACTTATTGCCCTTGTAGACTTCCCCTTTTCATTGATGCATTTCTGTTGCTTATAAAATATTTTAGGATACATCAGATCTCTTTTATAGAACCCCCTTTATCCAGGGAACCCGGAACCCTTGTAGGAAATGTCTAAGTCAACATGCTCCTCCATAAGGGTGTAAAGTCTCCACTCCGGGACTCCTCTCTAACCGATAGCAGGGAACATGGACGTCAGTATGCAGACTGGTAGTATTCATTGCTCAGTGTTTGTATTGTAATACTTTGTGTATTTGTTTTTAGCTGTACGGTGCAGGAAGTCTTATATGAGGTGAAGGATCTGCCAAGAATGGAGAAGGAGAAGAGTCGCACAACCGAGAGGATATTACAGCTCACCCTGGAGATCATCTACCTGCTGACGGGAGAGGTGAGGAGGATTCTGGGAGGTCACATGACATCACTCTTATCTCTATTAATAAGACACAGACCTGACCAGAGAGGTGAGGAGGATTCTGGGAGGTCACATGACATCACTCTGATCTCTATTAACAAAACACAGACCTGACTGGAGAGGTGAGGAGGATTCTGGGAGGTCACATGACATCACTCTTATCTCTATTTATAAAACACAGACCTGACCAGAGAGGTGAGGAGGATTCTGGGAGGTCACATGACATCACTCTTATCTCTATTAATAAAACACAGACCTGACCGGAGAGGTGAGGAGGATTCTGGGAGGTCACATGACATCACTCTTATCTCTATTCATAAAACACAGACCTGACCGGAGAGGTGAGGAGGATTCTGGGAGGTCACATGACATCACTCATGATGTTTCTTTTGTATTCACTCCTATGTAGAAATGTGCGGTGGTGAAGATGGTGTCCATTGAGGGTCTCTTACAAGGAATGTATCCACCTGTATCTGGAGAAGGAAGTAGAAGTCCCTCCATGGATCTTCCACCTCCCTCCATGACATCTGAGAGGAACAATGAAGAGAAGATTCTAGAAGTCACCCAGAATATCATCGAGCTGCTGACAGGAGAGGTGAGCGGTGCCGGGAATTCTGGGACATGATCCAGGAACAGACAAGGGATGTGTCTGGGTGGTGACTGTATCATTGTGTGTGTCAGGTTCCTATAAGGTGTCAGGATGTCTCTGTCTATTTCTCCATGGAGGAGTGGGAGTATCTAGAAGGACACCGGGATCTCTACAAGGACGTCGTGACGAAGAACCGGCCGCCCCTCACATCACCGGGTAAGAGGAGTTTTATTCATTTTCTATTAGAGGGTAGCACTGTTTCATGAAACCTGTAGGTCTTTAACCAATGAAGGTGAACAGGTTTAGCCATAACGTTTGGACCACACAGCATAGGTTGGAGACAATGGGCTATTACAAAGAGTCCTTTCAGGAGAAATATGGGCTTGGTTTCCTATGACAGTGAGTGTTTTCCTAGCTAAGACCTTCTTATAAGTGCTTATTAAACATACCAGGTGTGGGTCATGCTTCAATGGTATCATCTGCTTGTACTGGAGCAAATTTGGGTAAGATTTACTTTTTAATGAAACACTATTATGCAGAGGCAGGCAAATTCCGCTCTAGCTGTTGTGTAACTCCAAATCCCATTAGGCATTAACTCTGACATCCACAGGCATGGCTCCCTGAGGCAGATGCATGATGGGATTTTTGGTTCCAACACAGCTGGAGGGCCGAATTTTTCCGACCTCTGCTATAAAGGTATCTCTAGAAATCTCCTCCCTATCCTAATGGAGATCCCAGAGGAACCTTCTCTTTTCGTAACTTTGTGTTACCACCCTTTTACCACAACGTTGTCTTGCCAACAGATTTCCCACCAGGAGGAACTTGTCCACCTCATTCACCATCACAGCCTTCGCTAAATGAAGATCAGAGCCTTGCTATCAGTCCTCCCGTTCCAGAGGAACCAAGCTTGACCGCTAAGGAGGACACCACTGAGATGTCACCATCACTTGTTGAACAAGGATACCTCCAAAACTCCAACATGTCCAACCCAAATGGTCCTCCTCGAAGCATCTCCACTCCAAATGGTCCTCCTCGAAGCATCTCCACTCCAAATGGTCCTCCTCGAAGCATCTCCACTCCAAATGGTCCTCCTCGAAGCATCTCCACTCCAAATGGTCCTCCTCAAAGCATTTCCACTCCAAATGGGCCTCCTCGAAACATCTCCACTCCAAATGAACCGACTCCTATAAAAACGGAACCAGTGTTTTGTGAAGTAGATGGACTGACCATTGCCAGTACACACCCTACTTCATCTTTGATGGTTGGAGAAGAGCCAGTCTCAGGTAGAGAAGAACATTACCTCAGCTTCCACAGTTCTCCGCAGAGTCATTGTTCAGGATCGTCTACGTGTAGGGAGGATGAAACCCTCTTGTGCGGTGATGGTGGTCTACCGGCATGTGAATATGCCGTTGTGAAGGAGGAACCAGACTCGTGTAATGATCTTCAGCAACACTCCAGAGATTACGGAACATCCAAACAAGCTCAAGCCTGTTTTTGGTTGGAACACAGACAGAAAAGCGGCGAAGTGATGCGATCTGGTCACACAAATTGTTACATCTGCAACGCCGATCTCTCTCCGCAGGAGCTGGTCAATGCCGGAGGAGGACGGTATCCATACCCCACCTGCAAGTGCTGTTTAGTAGACAACTCCCAATTGATCACGCATCCGGCAGAGTTCTCAGAAGAGAAGCTGCAGTCCTGCGCGGCGTGCGGCAAATTGTTTGCCAACAAGGACCACTTTCTCCGACACCAGCGAGTGCACACGGGTGACAAGCCGTTCGCCTGCCGGGAGTGCGGCAGGTGCCTGGCCAGCAAGCAGAACCTGGTGCGCCACAAGAGGATCCACACCGGGGAGAAACCTTACGAGTGCTCCATCTGCAAGAAGAGCTTCGCCCAAAAGTCGGCCGTGATCAAACACGAGAGGATCCACACGGGCGAGCGGCCGTACACCTGCGGCGAGTGCGGGAAGGGCTTTGTGGCCAAGTCGGAACTGGTGAAGCACGAGAGGACTCACACGGGAGAGAAGCCGTACTGCTGCTCCGACTGCGGGAAGCGCTTCAGCCGGAACTACATTCTGCGCTTGCACCAGAAGTCTCACACCGGAGAGGCAAAGTATGGCTGCGCTGAGTGTGGGAGGAGTTTTCCCAGGAAGTACGACCTTAGCCTGCACCAGAGGTTGCATGCAGCCCAGAGGCGATGACTCGAATGGGTGTAAAGCAGGGATGGCCAAACTGCGGCCCTCCAGCTGTGGTGGAACTGCGAATCCCACGAGGCCTTGCATGATTCTCACAGCCACAGACATGACTCCCGGAGAGAGATGCTTCATGGGATTTGTAGTTTCACCACAGCTGGAGCGCCGGAGTTTGGCCGTCCCTGGTGTAAAGGGGACCTGTACTGGGCCTGTTTAGGGCAGTGACAGCTGATGCTACTTATGTCTTCCTCCTTTTTCTTGCTGCTCTACCCTGTTAACCTGCCGGGGCCAAGTGTAGTATCTGGTTATGGGTGAGCATGTGACTCTCCCCTCCCTCTTACAGCAAAGTGAAGGATATCTGAGCAGCCAATTGCGGGGGACCGTCCATAGCGCTGCGTGGGCTCCCTTCCAGAATTGACTGTCTGGTATGCAGAGTAAGCCAACGGGAGCTAATCATTGATTTGCAACCCTCATCTTGTGAAGAAGATGTCAAGCCAAAACGTTTTTGGATAAGACACAACCAAATTAAATCCCATCTCTGACCGTTGTCACCAGAACAGGTGCCCCCCTTGGAAATAGTCCCCTCTACTCCTGTTTTGATGACCTCTGGGCTGAGGTTAGATCTTCTCAGCAGAGACATAGGCATCAATAAAAAAAACAGGTTCTAACTCTTCCCCAACCGAAAACTAGAAAAAAAATTTTGCCAGGACTTCTGCCTTGTTTCCTTGTGAGAGATAAAGAAGACGAATCACCACAACTTAGTTACCTTTTAATTACCTTAATTACCTTTGTTTAATCTCCCCCCCTTCCCCCCCTTACACACCGCTGTTGGACCACGCTGCTTAGTACGGCACAAATACCTAATGAGGTCTGAGTGGCGGGGGGTGGTGATGAGGTAAGTGCTGGGCTGTAGCTACCTTAGGAACCCCCATACATTGGGTTTCAGCCTGGAATGAAGCTGACAAACAGACATAAGGATTCAGCCACAGATCAGATTGGGACCAAGTTCTACATGCACTTGGTCCCCTGGAGGATTCAGCATTGCAGTGGTGGGGATTCTCTTTAAGGGTGTGTTGAATCCCCCCCAGGGGACCGAGTGCATGTTGCCCTCGGTCCCATTCTGATCTGTGCTGTGGTTGCTGAGCTGGAGTAATGGACGGTGTGCCTTCCCCCCTTACACACCGCTGTTGGACCACGCTGCTCAGCAGGAGACAAATACCTAATGAGGTCTGAGTGGCGGAGGGTGGTGATGAGGTAAGTGCTGTGCTGTAGCTGCCTTAGGAACCCCCATAAATTGGGTTTCAGCCTGGAGGGAAGCAGACAAACAGACATAAGGATTTAGCCACAGATCAGAATGGGACCAAGTTCTACTTGCACTTGGTCCCATTGGGGAATTCAGCATTTAAATGGTGGGGATTCTCTTTAAGGGTGTGTTGAATCCCCCCCGAGTGCATATTGCCCTTGGTCCCATGTTGGTCTGTGCTGTGGTTGCTGAGCTGGAGTAATGGACGATGTGCCTTCCCACCCTTACACACCAATGTTGGATCACGCTGCTTAGTACAGCACAAATACCTAATGAGGTCTGAGTGGCGGGGGGTGGTGGTGAGGTAAGTGCTGTAGCTGCCTTAGGAACCCCCATAAATTGGGTTTCAGCCTGGAATGAAGCTGACAGACATAAGGATTCAGTCACAGATCAGAATGGGACCAAGTTCTACTTGCACTTGGTTGGTCCCCTGTGGAATTCACCAATGAAGTGGGGGTGTTTCTCTATCAGGGGCGTGTGGTCTGGACCCAGTGCTACATGCACTTGGTCCCCTGTGGAATTCACCATTGAAGTGGTGGTGTTTCTCTATAAGGGGTGTGTGGTCTGGACCCAGTGCTACATGCACTTGGTCCCCTGTGGAATTCACCATTGAAGTGGTGGTGTTTCTCTATAAGGGGTGTGTGGTCTGGACCCAGTGCTACATGCACTTGGTCCCCTGTGGAATTCACCATTGAAGTGGTGGTGTTTTCTCTATAAGGGGTGTGTGGTCTGGACCCAGTGCTACATCACCAGCAGCCAACTGTCAATGTTTACAATTAGGGATGCACCAATACTAGTATCGGTATCAGTGCCGATACCAAGTATTTGGGCGAGTACTCGTACTCTCCCAAATGCTCCGATACCGTCCCCGATGCCGCAACTTGCGGTCAGTGGAAAATTTCCTCTGACCGGCAGTGTCGTAGGGGAACATGGAGCCAGCTTCCTGAGCAATCAGGAAGCCGGGTGGTGAGTAAAGACCCGCCTCCATGCTGATTGGCTGGGAAGCCGGTTTCCCTGTCAATCACAATCGAGCTGGCCAAACAACATGGAGCAATCAGGAAGCCAGCCAGCTTGTCATTACATGCCTCCCGGCTTTCTGATTGCCCGGGAAGCCGTCTCGATGCTAGCGGAAGCACCGCTATCGGTCTCTCAGCATTGGCGAATACCGAAAGCAAAACATCGGTACTTGATACCGGAGAAAACGGTATCGGCGCTTCTCTATTTACAATCGAGGCAATGGGACAGGCTGGTGATCATGTGACAACCAAGCACAGCGAGCACATGATCGGGGAGCTCGCCTCCGACTTCCAGCATTAAGATTCCTCCTAAAGGGCTTGCAAGAGCGTGGTGACACGGGGTTAAAGGCCTATTTATGAAGCACGAAAATCCGACTTTCACCGAACGTTGACCGCCGATGAATCATTCTCATGTAAAGCACTGGAAGATTCACCTGCAGTGAATATTTGAAGGACAGATTTACTCGTTGGGTAAATGTGTGAATCTTGGGTGAAAACATTTCTAAAAAGACCTCTCGAGCTGTGACGACTTCTAGGACAACATAAGATGAGATTGGACGGCACACGAATCTCCGGCAATGTGAGGACCGAATACTGTTTTTTTAATCAGAAACCTTGTAATGTATCTGATCCGTGTCATGTTGTATGTTATTGCTCTACAGGTTTCCCGTTTATTAAACTTTTTTTACTCGCAGTTTTGTTTATTTACCATAAATAAATCACTACGCATGGACTGGAACATTCCCATTCCTTTTAAACCTGACTGGGGAGATTTCCCTTCACTTCCTGTCCGATACCAACAACAGGAAGTGAAATAAAGTCCCTCAAAAGTGATGTAAATCCCTGAAATAGTGCCCCCCATTGGAAGATTTCCCATCTATTCCTGTTCTGGTGACAACCCAAAATATGGAACTTACAACTTTCAGTGATAACATTCACCAGCATGAATAGGGAGGGTGAATCTCTCTGATTGTGTCTGGCCCCGTTTGGGGATTTATACTCACTTCCTGTTTTGTCTGTGGAACAGGAAGTAAAGGGATAGCTCTGCTATAGGGACAGATAGGGGAAAAAAGGAAAGGTGTTTTAACCCATCCCTACTCATTTATATATATTTTAATATTCCTCATGTCGCTATCTACTATAAAATATAAGATAATATGAAGCTATGGAACGCTTCATTAGTAAATGTTACTTATGAACAATAACTCTATTTGTATTAAAATCACGGAAACAATATATAATTTATTTATTTTTAAATAGCTTTTTTAAGGCATTTCCGGCTTCCCCTGCTTGCGTTCCAGCGTTGCTTCCGGGTCCTGCGTTTCACAAGAAGCACTTCCTGTGCTTTTCAACAGTGCTTCCGGGTTTTGCGCTCCACCCGATACCGCTTCTGCGTTCCAAATGCGCTTCCGGGTTCTGCGTTCCACCACTTGCAGTCAGACTTACGCTGTCTGGCTTGGGGGTTCGGGCCGCGCCGCGGGTGTACAGAACTAAGGCGGCGGGGAAGCTTTGGTAGGGAGGAAGTCATGTGACCCGCCGGCCCGTCTTGCGAGAACAAGAGCGGAGAAGGCGGTTACCTAGCAACCAGCCGCTCTACAGAAGCTCCTCCCCACCTCTACCTGACACCTAAGACTTCCAGATAGAGTGTAAGTAGTCAGTCTATAAACAGCTGGAGGGACCCTGAAAATATGAGCTCGTAACAGAGATATATATTATCACAGGTGTAATATATAATTGCCTCCCAATTGTGTTCCTACTGAAATGTCAGCATGTGGAGTGTTCCTTTAAGTCAGACCAGCCCTAAAGCCCCTCACTCGGTCAGAGTTGGCATTTGCACACAAGGGGTTGCGTGTTCACAGAGGAGGACTATTCCCGAGAGGAGTCAATGGCCGACCCATTGACCTTGTGCATGTACAGAGGGAGGAGGAGGCTGACAGTGGGAGATGGCACAGTGAGGACCTTTTCCTCCAAGTGCTGGAATATGACGGACGGCTTTTTCACTTTGTAGACTGGGCTTCAATCCAACGTCCTTCTACCCGGGGCGTAGAGGTCAAACTCCAGGAAGATGAAGAGTCACCTGAGTGAGAAGATATTAGATATCGCCTTGGAAATTATCTGTCTGGTGACCGGAGAGGTGAGGAGGATTCTGGGAAGGTCACATGACACTTGTGAGATTCTTTTTCGTTTTGGATCCTCATTCCAGGTCCTTGTGTTCTGTGATCTTTAGATCTGCTGCGTGGTGAAGACATCTGGGGAGGTCATAGCACCTCGTGGGACCGGGAACCCCATTGCACCTCCTCCATGGAACTTCCTGCTACACGCGAGGGACAACGACGAGAAGATTCTAGAGCTGACCAATCAGATCATCGAGCTTCTGACCAGAGAGGTGAGCCGTGCCGGGAATGACAGGACGTTCTACTTGTTGTGTTTTCCGGAACGTCACAAATTGTCTCCGATCTTCTTCTAGAGACACGAGGATCCCGATGAGATCACCAAGGACGGTCCTCCACCCCTCACATCACCGGGTAAGGTCAGGGCCTTCCCTTCATTCCTCACTTCTCTGTCCTCGCCTTTCTGTCTCCCGTCCTCTCCTCGCTCTATCACTCCTCCTTCTCTCACCTTCTTTCTCTTCCTCCATCACCTTCTCACCCTCCACCCCCTTTTCTTTAACTCTCTTCTCCATCCCTACCTTCCTCCACCATCAATCCTTCCCTACCTTCCTTCCTCCACCCCTTCTCCTTCATCGATTCCTCCCTCCCTTCCTTCCACCACCCCTCCTGCACCATCAATTCTTCCCTACCTTCCTTCCGCCACCCCTCCTGCACCATCGATCCTTCCCTACCTTCCTTCCTCCACCCCTTACCCTTCATCGATCCTTCCCTACCTTCCTTCCGCCACCCCTCCTGCACCATCAATTCTTCCCTCCCTTCCTTCCTCCACCCCTCCTGCACCATCAATTCTTCCCTACCTTCCTTCCGCCACCCCTCCTGCACCATCGATCCTTCCCTACCTTCCTTCCTCCACCCCTTACCCTTCATCGATCCTTCCCTACCTTCCTTCCGCCACCCCTCCTGCACCATCAATTCTTCCCTCCCTTCCTTCCTCCACCCCTCCTGCACCATCAATTCTTCCCTACCTTCCTTCCGCCACCCCTCCTGCACCATCGATCCTTCCCTACCTTCCTTCCTCCACCCCTTAACCTTCATCGATCCTTCCCTACCTTCCTTCCTCCACCCCTTCATCGATTCCTCCCTACCTTCCTTCCGCCACCCCTCCTGCACCATCAATTCTTCCCTCCCTTCCTTCCTCCACCCCTCCTGCACCATCAATTCTTCCCTCCCTTCCTTCCTCCACCCCTCCTGCACCATCGATCCTTCCCTACCTTCCTTCCTCCACCCCTTACCCTTCATCGATCCTTCCCTACCTTCCTTCC
>NW_017306573.1:1094577-1107235 GCF_000935625.1 Nanorana parkeri
TACTAGCACCAGCACTGGAGAGACTGCACAGCTGCTTAATTTAGCGGGGGGGGGGCACACGGGGGGCAAAGCATAACACAGGGGGGGCAATTGCCCCCCTGTAGTGACGCCTATGCTCCCTACCTTCCTTCCTCCACCCCTCCTGCACCATCGATTCCTCCCTACCTTCCTTCCTCCACCCCTTCTCCTTTATCGATTCCTCCCTACCTTCCTTCCTCCACGCCTTCTCCCCATAGATTCCTCCCTACCTTCCTTCCTCTACCCCTCCACCTCCTTTCCCTCTATTCCCCCCTTCCTTCCTCTCGCACCCCATCTCTTACCCTTCCTTTATTCCGTTTTCCATCCATCCTTCTCTCCATTTCTTTTTCTCCCTTACTTCCTCAATCCATCCTCCCATTATCCCTTCGTCCTATCCTCACTCCCTCCATCTCTTACTCCTTACATCTCTTCCCTTCTTCCACCCGCCTTCCCTTCCTTCTTTTGTAGCAACCTGTAGCACCCCGCGCACACGCTTCTCTGTACCAAGAATGTCCCTTCTCCCGTAACCGGAGTCCTCTGTTTATTAAAGAGTCAGCTGACCCAAAAGTGACATTCCATCTCTAGGTGGAGCCCGTTGAGTCCCCCCTTCTTTCTGTGGTTCCAGTGATGGGCCTTCCCCGCCATAGTTCCCAGTTCCACTTCTACACATGCCACCATCCTAGGTGTTCCTGTCCTTCCTATTGCACAATATAAAACCCATCACCAATCCAGAGCTCACCAGTGGGAGGCGTAAGGACCGTTCAGTGGTGTGATTCTCTAGAGCAGGGGTAGCAAACCTCCAACCCTCCAGCTGTGGTGGAACTACAAATCCCATGAGGCATTGCAAGATTCTCATAGCCACGACTCCCGGAGAGAGAAGCATCATGGGATTTGTAGTTTCACCCACAGCTGGAGGGCCAGAGTTTGGCTACCCCTGCTCTACAGTGTCCAGAAAAACAAGACATCATTTTTGGGTGGACTGACCCTTTAAGAAGTCTCTCCACCCTCTCAGAACCATATCTTTCCTTCCTACAGATCCACTGCCTGGAGGTCCTCAGGACACCATTTCTCCGTCACCAGACTATGGTATTGGTACAAGTCCCCCAACTGTCAGATTGTCCTCCCCTTATAACCGAGACGGGAGCCACACCTCGGAGAACATGGCTGAGCCACTAACTCTTAGTGAAGAAGATCTCCCTCCATGTGACATCACTCCACCCACAGATATTAAGGAGGAGTCCTCCCAAAGTGAAGAGGTCAAGATAGTTGACTCACCTTCTCGGTCATATCTGGTGGACCATTCTTCGGGTCATATTAAAGATAAAGAAGAAGGCCTCGTCAATGTTTCTTGTATTAAAGAGGACCTGTCAAGGAAGGAAGAACTTCCCCCACGTGTGGAAGCTAATACAGCCACAAAAATTGCACAGTGTAGCGTTAAGGAAGAGTCAGTTTCCAGCGATGCCCGTGGCTCGGCCCACTTAAAGGAGGAAACCACATCGGACGAAGAGAGTTTGAGTGACGCCGATGACCATACGACCGTCAATCCTATAGAATACACGACCTTTGTGATAAAGGAGGAGACCCTCTCTGACGTTGACTCCGACAATGACGTACCTGGGGGTCGTGTTCAGGAAACCAGACCTTACGTGGGCAGGTGCAGCCGCAACTACCTCACCAACCCGACCATCGAGAAGCCGTTCTCCTGTTGGGAATGCGGGAAGCGGTTCCAGCATCGCTCCAAGCTGGTCGGCCACCAGAGGGGTCACGCTGGCGAAAAGCTCTTCGCCTGCGCAGTGTGCGACAAGTCCTTTAACTGTAAGACGGACTGCCAGACGCACGAGCGCATTCACACGGGGGAGAGGCCGTACTCCTGCCCGGAGTGCGGCAAGAGCTTCAATGTCAAGTCCAACCTGGTGACCCACCGGCGGATCCACACCGGGGAGAAGCCTTATGCCTGTTCGGAATGCGGGAAGTGCTTCATCAGCAACTCCAACCTGGTGACCCACCAGCGCATCCACACCGGGGAAAAGCCCTACGCCTGCCCGGACTGCGGACGGTGTTTCAGCAACAAGTCGGAGTTCAACCGGCACCAGCGGAGCCACACCGGGGAGAAGCCCTACCCGTGCGCGGAGTGCGGCAAGCGCTTCATCAGCAAGGCCGAGCTGAACAGCCACCGGAAGGTCCACTCCGGCGACAAGCCCTACTCCTGCCAGGAGTGCGGCAAGGCCTTCAGCCGGAAGATGCAGTTCGCGACGCACCAGTGGATCCACACGGGCGAGAAGCAGTATTCGTGCTCCGACTGCGGCAAACACTTTAGCAGCAAGTCCAACTTGGTGACCCACCGCAAGATCCACTCCGGCCAAAAGCAGTACGTCTGCCCCACCTGCGGCAAGTGCTTCATCAACAGCTCCAACCTGGCCCTGCACCGGAAGATCCACTCCGGCGACCGGCCCTTCTCCTGCTCCGAGTGCGGCAAGTGCTTCATCACCAACTCGCAGCTGGTGGCGCACCGCCGGAGCCACACCGGGGAGAAGCCTTACGCCTGCTCGGACTGCGGGAAGCGCTTCAGCAGCAGCTCGGAGTGCAGCCGGCACAAGAGGGTCCACACCGGAGAGCGGCCGTACGCCTGTTCACAGTGTGAGAAGAGCTACATCTGCAAGTCCAACCTCGTCATCCACCTGAGGACTCACACGGGGGAAAAACCGTTTCCCTGCTCCGAGTGCGGCAAGGCTTTCATTAGCAACTCCGACCTGATCAAACATCAGAGGATCCACGCGAGGTAAACGGGAATCGGCAGCTCGGCCTCGCAAGGGAGGCCTTCCTCTCTTACTTAAAGGCAGGATGGTGGGACCTTGTGTGGAACTTGTCACGAAAAAACTAGTTCGGCTTCCATGGCTGACCTCCTTTTGGACGTTCCGGTTGCCTTGCTGTCTCGGACCTCAAGCACCCGTATCATGTTGTAGATAGAAAACATTGACTTGTCAATATTGTCCACATAGGACCAGCAGCTGGTGGGAAGACTTTATGGTCTTGTCATAGATTGTACAAAATGTGAAGACGTTTCCTGTCAATAAAGATTTTGTTATCTGTTTTTTTATAAATAATGAAAAGACAATGTGTTACGTCCCATCAGCTAGACGTACATCCAGAACCGCTTTATGTCCTATCAGCTAGATGTACATCCAGAACCACATTATGTACCATCAGCTAGATGTACATCCAGAAGCGCTTTACATCCCATCAGCTAGACGTACATCCAGAACCACCTTATGTCCCATCAGCTAGACGTACATCCAGAACCGCTTTACGTCCTATCAGCTAGATGTACATCCAGACCCGCTTTACTTCCCATCAGCTAGACGTACATCCAGAACCGCTTTACGTCCTATCAGCTAGATGTACATCCAGAACCGCTTTACTTCCCATCAGCTAGACGTACGTCCAGAACCACCTTATGTCCCATCAGCTAGACGTACATCCAGAAGCGCTTTACTTCCCTTCAGCTAGACGTACATCCAGAACCACCTTATGTCCCATCAGCTAGACGTACACCCAGAACCACCTTACGTCCCATCAGCTAGACGTACATCCAGAACCACCTTATGTCCCATCAGCTAGAAGTACATCCAGAAGCACTTTACTTCCCATCAGCTAGACATACACCCAGAACCACCTTAGGTCCCATCAGCTAGACTACATCCAGAACCACCTTACGTCCCATCAGCTAGACGTACATCCAGAAGCGCTTTACTTCCCTTCAGCTAGACGTACATCCAGAACCACCTTATGTCCCATCAGCTAGACGTACACCCAGAACCACCTTACGTCCCATCAGCTAGACGTACATCCAGAACCACCTTATGTCCCATCAGCTAGAAGTACATCCAGAAGCACTTTACTTCCCATCAGCTAGACATACACCCAGAACCACCTTAGGTCCCATCAGCTAGACTACATCCAGAACCACCTTACGTCCCATCAGCTAGACGTACATCCAGAAGCGCTTTACTTCCCATCAGCTAGACGTACATCCAGAACCACCTTATGTCCCATCAGCTAGACTACATCCAGAACCCCCTTACGTCCCATCAGCTAGACGTACATCCAGAAGCGCTTTACTTCCCATCAGCTAGACGTACATCCAGAACCGCCTTATGTCCCATCAGCTAGACGTACGTCCAGAACCACCTTATGTCCCATCAGCTAGACGTACGTCCAGAAGCGCTTTACTTCCCTTCAGCTAGACGTACATCCAGAACCACCTTATGTCCCATCAGCTAGAAGTACATCCAGAAGCGCTTTTCTTCCCATCAGCTAGACATACACCCAGAACCACCTTACGTCCCATCAGCTAGACTACATCCAGAACCACCTTACATCCCATCAGCTAGACGTACATCCAGAACCACCTTACGTCCCATCAGCTAGACGTACATCCAGAAGCGCTTTACTTCCCATCAGCTAGACGTACATCCAGAACCACCTTATGTCCCATCAGCTAGAAGTACATCCAGAACCGCTTAACTTCCCATCAGCTAGACGTACGTCCAGAACCACCTTACTTCCCATCAGCTAGACGTACATCCAGAACCGCTTTACGTCACATCAGTTAGCTGTTCCTTTCAGAACTGCTTTACCTCCAGTCAGCTAGATGTACATCCAGACCAGAACCACCTTACGTCCCATCAGCTAGATGCACATCCAAAACCATTGGTGTATATTCCAAATCCAGCCCAATATTACAGAGCCATGTATTCCAAATTGCATATAGCTGTTTCAGGCTCTTTGGGCATCATCAGTGCAGTGTGTGGAAACCATGGCTTCTATGGAGGTGGGCTTGGGACCCAACAGGACTTATTATGTTGGAGGGCTTATTAATTCCTTTAGTACCGTCTCACCATGTCCTGTATGTTAATAATGTCTTGTCATGTCCCAAACCTTACTCCATACAAGCCATGATCCCTTTAGTCCTTTCCCACCATGACCTGTATGGTTATACTGTCTCGTTGGGTCCCAAACCTCCTCCATAGAAGTCACAGTTTCCATACCCTGCGTTGAGGAGATCCCAGTCTTCTGGTCATCCAAATAGAAAGGGGCAGTGAAGTGTGTGACTACCTTCGTGTGCATGTTCAAGAGCTTTAGACCTGGGAGGGGTCTACATATGGATAATATTGTTCCTCTAACCCAAGGTGGCGGAAGAGAATACTTGAAGGGGGCTACAAATCTATACAGACCGTTATATGACCCACTTAAGGTCTGTTGTTGGTTTGCACCAATGAAAATTGAATACGCTGTGATATTCTAATAGTAGTCCATCCATGAGTGCATCCTGATAGGGCAGCAGAACCCAGACTGCACTTAACCCAACACAACCCTACAGTTGCGTTGGTTCCCATTGTGTCCCAGTTCCACTGAATCATAAAGTAGCGATGACCTCCTAAGGAGCCGCTGGGTTTAAAGGGCACTTCTAGCCATGTTATTGGTGATCTGGCCTACAGTTGCCACAAAGCACTCACCAACCCCCCCGGGGGCAAATGAATGACCACCATCCATGCTCTCAATTTTTGCTTGCAGCATTTATTGGCTCAGACTCCGATTGGCAAAGACCGAGTCCCTGGACTCACATCCTCTCCAGACAAAGACTAAGTCCCTAGACTCTCATCTTCTCCAGGCAAAGACTGAGTCCCTGTACTCACATACTCTCCAGGCAAAGACTAAGTCCCTAGACTCTCATCCTCTCCAGGCAAAGACTGAGTCCCTAGACTCTCATCCTCTCTAGGCAAAGACTGATTCCCTAGACTCTCATCCTCTCCAGGCAAAGACTGAGTCCCTGTACTCACATTCTCTCCGGGCAAAGACTAAGTCTCTGGACTCACATCCTCTCCAGGCAAAGACTGAGTCCCTAGACTATCATTCTCTCCAGACAAAGACTAAGCCCCTAGACTCACATCCTCTCCGGGCAACGACCAAATCTCTAGAGTCTCATCCTCTCCAGGCAAAGACTAAGTCCCTAGACTCTCATCCTCTCCAGGCAAAGACTGAGTCCCTAGACTATCATTCTCTCCAGACAAAGACTAAGCCCCTAGACTCACATCCTCTCCGGGCAACGACCAAATCTCTAGAGTCTCATCCTCTCCAGGCAAAGACTAAGTCCCTGGACTCACATACTCTCCAGGCAAAGACAGAATCTCTAGACTCTCATCCTCTCCAGGTAAAGACTAAGTCCCTAGACTCTCATCCTCCCCAGGCAAAGCCTAAATCTCTGGATTCACATCCTCTCCAGGCAAAGCCTAAGTCGCTGTACTCACATACTCTCCAGGCAAAGACTCAGTCCCTGAACTCTCATCCTCTCCAGGCAAATGCCAAATCTCTAGACTCTCATCCTCTCCAGGCAAAGACTAAGTCCCTGGACTCGCATCCTCTCCAGACAAAGACAGAGTCCTTGGACTCACATCCTCTCCAGACAAAGACAGAGTCCTTGGACTCACATCCTCTCCAGACAAAGACAGAGTCCTTGGACTCACATCCTCTCCAGACAAAGACAGAGTCCTTGGACTCACATCCTCTCCAGACAAAGACAGAGTCCTTGGACTCACATCCTCTCCAGACAATGACCAAGTCTCCGTACTCACATTCTCTACAGGCAAAGACCGAATCTCTAGACTCTCATCCTCTCCAGGCAAAGACTGAGTCCCTAGACTCTCATCCTCTCCAGGCAAAGCCTAAATCCCAGGACTCACATTCTCTCCAGGCATAGACCCTTCTAGAAGGGCTCACTGAATATTTATAACATTGTATGACCAGGACTGGCTTGTCACAAATCTCAGGGGCCCAGTAGGGTCAGGGTATGAAGGTTTGTCCACCCATACCTGGTAATTTAATGATTGGTAAGTGGGCTGAGTTACCTTGCAATCAGGAAGCATCACTCTCAACCCCATTTATTTATTAATTCATAGAACAGAACCATCAGGTCCAGAAGAGACACCGTCCCCTGGTCCCCACCCCCAATGACACCAATGAACAACAAGTAATCGACCCAAATGGTCCCTTTGGTCATATCTGTGGTATGGTAATTATAAAGCTGGGCAGTTAACTCCTCCATATGTTGAAAGTTGGATAGTTCAGAACCCCAATCTTATATTTGTAATTTGGAGCAATAAGTCAAATGTATAATAAGCCCAATATAATAAGAATTCACATTGACTCCAATTTATCCAGAGCCTGTGCTCATTACATTGAATGCTGCGCTGCCCGCTGCTGCCACCTAGCGGTCACATTGCAGAATGCAGCAGTATTCAGTAAATACAGCGCTGTCAGACGCCGCCACCTGCCGGCCGCTCTTGGAACTGCAGATGAGTTTGCTTTCCACCCCTCCCCGCGTTGTTGTTTTCCCATTTCCCAGGAACAATAACGTCCTCGAGCCCCAATGTTACCTCAGCTTTCCTTATGCTGAGAAATCTTTCATAAAGGACGTAAAGCCTCCTAAGAATGCCGACGCAATGGAACGCATAAGTAAGGAAGTGAGAAGGAACAGAAATGCAGGAAGTGACGCAAAGAAGCTTCCTGCCCAGGCAGAAGCAGCAGAAAGCCGATTGGAAACGTGGGCCGAAAGTCGGATTGTGGCTGGTGAGGACATTGTTGGGGGGGTCTGTTGTTGGTTGTTGGGAAGTTTTCATTTGATTTGGTGTTGTGTGCAGATGGGGGGAAGTTTTTATTGACTGTTTTTTTAGGGACTGACCTATTACCAGGGTGTGACAAGTGCCATAGCTGCTGGAGATATGGGGTGACTTCTCCCTGGCAATGGCGGTCTTGACTTGGAATCGAAGTTGACTTCCTTTTGGCCATTATGGCCTTGACCTGGAGTCAAAGTTGGCTTCCATTTGGCCATGGTGGCCTTGACTTGGAGTCCAAGTTGACTTCTAGTTGGCCATGGCATTGAAGCTGGCCTCCAGTTGGCCATGGCATTAAAGCTGGCCTCCAGTTGGCCATGGCATTGAAGCTGGCCTCCAGTTGGCCATGGCATTGAAGCTGGCCTCCAGTTGGCCATGGCATTGAAGCTGGCCTCCAGTTGGCCATGGCATTGAAGCTGGCCTCCAGTTGGCCATGGCATTGAAGCTGGCCTCCAGTTGGCCATGGCATTAAAGCTGGCCTCCAGTTGGCCATGGCATTAAAGCTGGCCTCCAGTTGGCCATGGCATTGAAGCTGGCCTCCAGTTGGCCATGGCATTGAAGCTGGCCTCCAGTTGGCCATGGCATTGAAGCTGGCCTCCAGTTGGCCATGGCATTGAAGCTGGCCTCCAGTTGGCCATGGCATTGAAGCTGGCCTCCAGTTGGCCATGGCATTAAAGCTGGCCTCCAGTTGGCCATGGCATTAAAGCTGGCCTCCAGTTGGCCATGGCATTAAAGCTGGCCTCCAGTTGGCCATGGCATTGAAGCTGGCCTCCAGTTGGCCATGGCATTGAAGCTGGCCTCCAGTTGGCCATGGCATTGAAGCTGGCCATGGCATGGAAGCTGACTTCCAGTAGGCCATGGCATGGAAGTTGACTTCCAGTAGGCCATGGCATTTGAAGCTGACTTCCAGTTCGTCTTGACTGGGAATAGAAGTTGGCTTTCATTTGGCCATGGCGGTCTTGACTGGGAGTTGACTCTAGGCAGGGGCTACGCAGGAACTGAATTGACATGTTCTGGGAAGCAGCATGATATGTGGCAAGGAAATGTAAATTGTTGCCAAGAGGGGCTTGGTTTTTGCCTTGCCGGGATGTCACTGGACTTTTTCTCAGTGGAGTAATGGGAGTCTTTAGGAGGACACAAGGCCATGATGGAGGTCTACCTGAGAGATAGGATGACCATCCATGACCTCCTTGATCTGAGTTGGGGAAGACCTCTCCATGAACCTCTGGAATTCTGATGGTGGGAGGGAAGGCGCCGTGATCACATTGATAAACGCTATGTATCTCTTCCTAACAGGTCCACCGAAAGATCCGGCGATGGACTCCACATCCGTCCATATTAAGGCAGAATCCTTCTCGGGTGAAGAGCAGTTCTCCATCTGCATCAAGGAGGAGCCACTCTCAAGTGATGAAGAACAGCTGACAGATTTTGTCCCACCCCACCCCAACTATCCTATCAAAGAGGAGCCCCTCTCCAGTGATGAAGAACAGCTGCCAGATTTTGTCCCACCCCACCCCAACTATCCTATCAAAGAGGAGCCCTTCTCCAGTGATGAAGACCAGAAGCCAAACGTTGACTTTTCCACCCAAACCTATCCTATCAAAGAGGAACCTCTCTCAGACGAAGAAAAAGATCTCAAGCCAAATCTCTGTTCTTCACCTGAGGAGCGCGCCAAGTATCTCTCCATAATCGTGAAAGAGGAATCGGGTGAAGAAGAAGAGGGTCTCAGTGATGAAGAGCAGACACCGGGGGACAAACCGTTCTCTTGCTCCGAGTGTGGAAAGTGTTTCCGGCTGCAGTCCATGCTCATCAGCCATCACCGAGTCCACACAGGGGAGAAGCCCTATGCCTGCTCAGAGTGTGGGAAGTGTTTCACTGCCCGGGCGACGGTGAAAGTTCACCAGCGTCTTCACACGGGAGAGAAGCCCTATATGTGCTCTGAATGTGACAAGGCCTTCACTTTTAAAAGCGTCCGAGATGCTCACTACAGGACTCACACCGGCGACAAACCCTTCACCTGTCCCGACTGCGGGAAGTGTTTTACCGTCCGGTCGATGCTCAATATGCACCGTAAACTCCATGAGGAGAACAGGCTGTATTCGTGTTCCGACTGCGGGAAAAGCTTCACCCGGAATTCCACCCTTAAGGCCCATGCGGTGACCCACACAGGGTCCAAGCCTCACACCTGCTCCGAGTGCCAGAAATGCTTCAGCTCCGAGTCGTCGCTCAAGCAGCACAAGAGGGTCCACATCGGCTTGAAGCCGTTCCCGTGCCCCGACTGCGGCAAATGCTTCGGCCTGAAAGCGAGCCTGGTGACGCACCAGCGCATCCACTCCGGAGAGAGGCCGTATTCCTGCCCCGAGTGCGGCAAGAGCTTCAGCCACAGCTCGAGCCTGGTGACGCACCGGAGGATCCACAGCGGCGAAAAGCCCTACGTCTGCTCCGAGTGCGGCAAAGGCTTCGCCAGCCTCTCCGAACGCGTCGTGCACGAGCGCACCCACACCGGTGTGAAGCCCTACTCCTGCCCCGAGTGCGGGAAGAGCTTCGTCAGCATTTCGGAGTGCAACCGCCACCGCAAGATCCACGCCGACGAGAAGCCCTTCACATGCTCCTACTGCAGCAAGCCTTTCATCCGAAAACCCGACTTCGTCAAGCACCTGCGGATCCACACGGGAGAGAAGCCGTTCGGCTGCTCCCACTGCGGCAAGTACTTCCGCAGCGTCCCGGAACTCACCAAGCACCAGCGCTACCACACCGGGGATAAGCGGTACCCGTGCATGGAGTGCGGCAAATGGTTCTTCACCAAGTCGCATCTGGTCAAACACGAGAAGATCCATACCAGGGAGAAACAGAACCAATGCCCCCCCGTTTGTGCTGAGGCCGACACTACGGGCCTGGGGAGGTCAGAAACCGATGACTATGATGAGATGAGACTATGAATTTGAAGTCGGCTAGAGATTGGGCTTTTCTAATTGTTTTCAACCAAACCTCAAGTCTTCCCAGGTTGGCCGGCTTCGTAGACCAGGGGTGGGCAAACTCGAGCCCTCGAGTCTTCCCAGCCTGGCCGACTTCCTAGACGAGGGGTGGGCAAACTCGAGCCCTCAAGTCTTCCCAACCTGACCTACTTCCTAGACGAGGGGTGGGCAAACTCGAGGCCTCAAGTCTTCTCAGCCTGGCCGGCTTCCTAGACCAGGGGTGGGCAAACTCTAGACCTCCTAGCTATAATGAAACTACCATTTCCATCCTGCTACTGCCTCTGGGAGTCCTTCCAGAGTCTTGCTATGCCTAATGGGACTTGTAGTTGCACCACAGCTGGAGGACCGGAGCTTGCCTACTCCCGTCCTAGACCCTTCTTGCCCATTGAGAATCATGATAATCTTTTTTATGCACATTTTGTATATAGGAAGATTGCAGCAAGAAGACTTCCTATGGAAAATCAAGTATGGCCTTGATATGGCCTATCGGAGCCAATGAATTTCTGACGTCCATGGAACTAGTTTGCAGCCAGTGGAATCCACCTTGAAGGGGCCTCATCATGTCTACAGAAGGTCCACGCCCATTAAAAATAGGATCATTGTACTTTTTGTTAATCAGTGTATGTAAAGCCCGGACTTTTTTTTTTTTGGATCGAGGTTCCTATCGCACCCTCACTATTGTTCCTGGTGACGGAGAACCCATTGAGTGATCACCGAAGCCGAAATGTATTGGCCAATGATCGATGACAAAGAAGCGGGGATTTCTCTAAAGTCAAAGAGATTTCCTCTCTGTTTGTGTTGTGTCTACTGAAGAGGAAATGGCCCCATTGGGACAGAGATGGGGGATCGGAAGCTTTAGTGTCATATATGTACCGGGTGTTGACTGGAGATGTGTACTATGAATTGGCCAATGTCCATGTTCTTGGGGGGGTGAGGATACACCTGCCCCATAGCCAGGAAATGATAGGAAATGGCCCCATAGGGACAGAGATGGGGGTCGGAAGCCTTAGTGTCATATATGTACCGGGTGTTGAGTGGAGATGTGTACTATGGATTGGCCAATGTCCATGTTCTTGAGGGGAGGGGGGGGTTGAGGATACACCCACCCCATAGCCAGCAGATGATAGGAGATCTCCCCGTTTGCACAGAGATGGGGGATCGGAAGCTTTAGTGTCATATGTACCGGGTGTTGAGTGGAGATGTGTACTATGGATTGGCCAATGTCCATGTTTTTTGGGGGGGAGGATACACCCATCCCATAGCCAGGAGATGATAGGAGATCTTCCCATTGGGACAGAGATGGGGGATCGGAAGCCTTAGTGTTATATATGTACCGGGCGTTGAGTGGAGATGTGTACTATGGATTGGTCAAAGTCCATGCTCTTGAAGGGGGTGGGGGAGGGGGGGGATACACCTACCCCATAGCCATCAATAGCCTAGAACTGATGCTTTTCCCCGGCCATCTCCTGCCGCCAATGGGAGCTCAGTCACGGAAATCTGTAAGTGAGGACACTTCCTGTCCCGGTCCCTCTCTGTGTATCTGTTGGAGATTCTAATAAATGGTCATTTTCCACACGCTGTTGGCCGTTCTCGTACCGGAGCTGTGGGGTTACATCGGCAATAGATTTAGAAGTTCACTTCATTGTATTCACTAAAATGGCGCCAACCCTCTGCACCAGTGGATTACCGGTGGCACCGCAGCCATGGTGAACCTACCAAATATCGTGGCTGTCAGGGTCTTGCAATGCCTCATGGGACTTGTAGGTTTACAACAGTTAGGGGTGTGGAGGTTGCCTACTCCTGGTTTAGGCCCAGGCACCATTCTTGGGGTCTGATTGGCCATGTAGGTTGGGGAAAGGGGTGCAAGGAGTCTGCAATTTGTGAGGCTAAGGCTCGTGCGGAGTGATCTCTAAACCTTCGCATGGCCATGGTGGAACTATAAACCCTATCACGGCTAGGGCTGAGTTGTAGAGGGGGGGGTTGTCCTGGCAGCGC
>NW_017306573.1:1107336-1108455 GCF_000935625.1 Nanorana parkeri
GCAGAGATGCGGGGTTTGGCCGGGTGTTACCGGAATCCCACCCAGCTCACTAGTTGCCACAAGCTGGGTAGGACGACGTCAACCTGGAACGTTTTGGCCCCATGTGACTCAATGAAATGTCACCTGAGGCAGCTGCCTCATAGAGAGGGTCCTGCATGCCTCTGGGAGTCATGGCTGTCAGGGTCTTGCAATGCCTCATGGGATTTGTAGTCACCCCATAGCTGGAGTGCCAAGGTTGCCTACCCCTGGCATAAGTTCTCCGACCTCTACTGGTCCCCCTGTGTCCTGTAGAAAGGCAGCCCTTGAATTTTAGAGATGGGTAAGCTTTTTGTCCCACGTCTCTTTCCATCCCGCTGTCCTACAACAAATAGAGGGCAGGGGGGTAAGCAACCTTGGCTTTTCAACTCCGGCCAACTACAAACCACATTATGCTTCTGGGCGGCATGCCTGTGGCTGTCGGAGTGTTGCAGTGCCTCATGCCACCATTCAACGTGAGTGGGGGTGAAACGCGTCGGCTCAAGATCCTGTGGCTGCTGCAGCCATTGCATCCATTCTGTGATATCGGAGGTGGAGGAGATGAGCCTGGGTTTTGGCCGCACACACTGCAGTCAGGAGCACCTACCCCTGGGATAGTGTTGAGGGGTAGGTCGCCTGTCTCTGCTTCCAGTTAAAGGAAACGCATTGTAGGTCCATCCAAAATTGTATCACCAATGGGAACGTCCAGCACATTGTAAGGGCAGTGCTGAACTCTTCTTAAAGGGAACGTCCACTCTCATGGAGGGATACTCCCACTATATGTAGAAGGCCACTGGTGACCCTTCCCTCTGTCATTGTTGGTTTCCTGTCTGTCCTGCTTATCCAGTGGTGGTGGAAGTATGTTCCGAGATGCTGACCCAGAAGAAGCTTGCAGGTCAGTGATTGCTTCGGGTCAGTGACTTGAGCTATTGAGGTCAGAGACAGTCAGGTGACATCATTACCATACTCCCCTCATTAAATATGGTGGCACTGTGCGCCCCGCGCCTTATTGGAACCCCTGAGCTGGTCTGCGCAATATGTAAATACTGGTTTCACCTGGAACTCAGTTCTTCTCCGACTCCGCCCCCCCCCCCCCCCGCCCGT
>NW_017306573.1:1108638-1109340 GCF_000935625.1 Nanorana parkeri
CTTCTCCCCCCCCGCCCCCCCCCCCCATAATCCATTGTGAGCGTTTCTAAGGCACACAGTGAAGTCCAGGTTGATAAATGACACCTGGCTAAGGCAGAAGCAGTAGAAAGCAGAGTGAGAATCCACAAAGGTTGGCGGGAGCTCCTCATAATGGGCACAGCAGGTGTACAGACCCGGGACCTCAGCACAGGGATGGTGGGAGCTCCTCATAATGGGCACAGCGGGTGTACAGACCCGGGAACTCAGCACAGGGATGGTGGGAGCTCCTCATAATGGGCACAGCGGGTGTACAGACCCGGGAACTCGACACTGGGATGGTGGGAGCCCCTCATAATGAGCACAGCGGGTGTACAGACCCGGGAACGCAGGATGGTGAATGGACAGAACGTTCATATTTGTATTTCTTGATGCCTTTGTGTATAAAAGAAAAATTTCCACAACAAACTGAACTCCGCTTCCCTTTAATCTGACTTGGAAAGCTTCTGCGTATGCTCAGTTACTCTCCAGCATTTTAGAGACATGAGCGGTGGGGTGGTCACATTCCGCTCAGCGCCCGCCAAGCAGAATGTGCAGCATGCGTACAGAGCGAGCAAAGATATCGTAATCCATCACTGGAAAATACTGACCCATATTGTCTGTGAGCTGATCACATTCATCACCCCCCCCCCCCCCCCGCATTGCACAAGATCATTCACTGAAACT
>NW_017306573.1:1109407-1114420 GCF_000935625.1 Nanorana parkeri
AAAATTTAATGCCGTCCTTGGGAAAACGTCCAACAGCAATGTCTGGATCGCACCACTGACCGTCCAATCAGGAGAGCCTGTCGGCCATCTTGGACATGCAGCACGGCACGGACTTCATAAAGGGATGAGTCCAGGATGCCAGTGTCCAGAATAATGCAACTGAGTCGCTGCGGGTGCGCCCATTATAATCCTCAGTGTCCCCCGACTTCAGACCTTGCTGTAGAGCCATGAATAGAAATAAAAGGCACCAAAATGGCGGGTTTTCCGCTGCTGATAGCTGGGCCGGCACAGACGTGAAAAGTAAAAACCGACGTCCTTATTGTTTCAATTTCCTTTACAAAGCTCTGATCTTGGCATATATGTGATTTGGGTTAGGAGTGTCTTTATAAAAACAATTTGCAGAACCATTCATCCCGTTCTGTGGAGGTCAAAAATTCATGTTATCAGTACATTTTCTTTCCAAGTCGAATGTAATATCAGGAAAGTACCCCATTATGGCCACTAGATGGAGGCGAAGAGCATAGGAAATACTTATTTCCTATTCTATTTGTCGCCACCTAGTGGCCAATATGTGGTGTGGCAACAGCGATCATAGGAAATAAGTATTTCCTATGCTCCTCAGCTCCATCTAGGGGCCATAATGGGGTATTTTCCTGATATTAAATTCGACCTGGAAAGAAAATATACTAAAAACATCAGTTTTTTTTGCCTCCATTAGCACAGAACAGATGCCCGTGTAGTTTCTGAGGTTCGAAGGGCTTGAGAATTTTTTTTTATATGATATTTCAAACCCAAAAGAACATTTTTGGATGGAGTAGGAAAGGATCAGACCCTCGGTCACGGTTTTGCTGCTGTCTATGTCACTGATGGGAGAAATACCCTGGTCATCAATGTCCCCGGGCTCAAGGGTCCAATTATTTTATAGGGGACTTGTAGGGTGCCAACTATATCAACCAAGACAGTCATGTGATGAACCAAAAATGAACCCCCATAGAGGAGACATTGCAGGGATATATGACCACAACCCACCCCCATAGAGGAGACATTGCAGGGATATATGACCACAACCCACCCCCATAGAGGAGACCTTGCAGAGATATATGACCACAACCCACCCCCATAGAGGAGACATTGCAGGGATATATGAGGTGTATCTACAGCCCACCCCCATATAGGAGACATTAAAGGGATATACGACCACAACCCACCCCCATATAGGAGACATTGCAGGGATATATGAGGTGTATCCACAACCATCGGAGTCCATATGTAGCTCCAACCAATCTGTCCATGGGAGGTCCTCCTATATCAGATGCATGACAAACGTTCCCATCGTCAATGGAGCTTAGATTCCATTGTAAGACCACATCCTGGTGGCCGGCCAGCCAGGAAGTGATCTCATCAAGCCAGAATGTGGAAGCCACCTTACCCTGGACAGAAGGTGTTGGATATTCCAAATGGTCACCGGAGATGAGGAATCGTGCAATGGGTACCCCTGTTCCAGGGACAACTAAGATGGGATTTCCTCTTATTTCCTGTTGTGTCATCGTGGCAGGAAATCCAGTATTTTACAGACGGGGAATCTTCCAATGGGGACACCTGTCACGGTGATGGCTAAGATGGGATTTGCCTGCACTTTGGAAAGATTTCCGATATATGAAATGGGACATAGATGGCAAAAACCTGACAAGGGTTCCGACTAGGGAGTCACCGATGCCGATACTGAGTATTTGGGTGAGTACTCGTCCAAATGCTCCAATGCCTAGCCCGGTACCCGGACTTCCGGTATCAGTGAGCCAGGCACCTGGAGCCGGCTTTCCAGTGTAATGACTCGCTGCCCGACTTCCTGGTTGGTTGAGAAGCTGGCCAGTCAAGAAGCAAGTCATTACCCGCCCCCGGCTTCCTGATTGGCTGGGAAGCTGGCTCCATGCTTCCTCATCACCTGGTGACGAGGGAGCATGGAGCCGGCTTCCCAGCCAATCAGAAAGCCGGGGGTGGGTAATTACTTGCTGCCTGGCTTCCTGATTGGCCAGATAGCCGACTACATTCTCCCTCATCACCTGGTGATGAGGAAGTATGGGGACGGCTTCCCTGTTAATCAGGAAGCCAGGGGGCGAGTCATTGCACCCTGCCTGGCTTCCTTAATGGGACTTCCGGTATCGGCAAGCACCGGAAAAACGGTATTGGTGCACCCCTGGTTCCAACCCTACTCCAAAAACTGGAACAACGTTTTAGCTTCAGATTGACTTTAAAGGGTGATTTAGAAAATGAGGCCTCCTTTATCTAGCTCCCGCTCCTCCAGAAGATATCAGGACCTTCTACTGTCCTCTGCAGACTGAACAAGGAACCGTTCACAGACACCATTGCTCATAATTATATGGTCGTGTCGCAGTTCCGGTTTTCACCACCAGGTCGCACCGCGTTGACAAATCTGTAGCTGCAGCTGAATCTGCGTGCTAAGGGGAGGTGGAAGTATAAGAAACATGGAGGCTCCCCACTTCCCGGCAAGGGTTGTAAGATGTGTGAGTGCTGAGGTGGCGGCTGAAGTTAGTCCGGTGGCTGAATCCCTTCCCGCATATGGAGCAGCAATATGGCGTCTCCCCCGTGTGGGTCCTCTCATGAAGAATGAATTCGTACTTCCGCAGGAACCATTTGCCGCACTGCGGACAACAGTGCGGCTTCTCCCCCGTGTGGATCTTCTTGTGAAGGCCGAGTTCGTAGTTCCGGCTGAAGCGCTTCCCACACTCGGCGCACTCGTACGGCTTCTCCCCCGTGTGAGTCCGCTCGTGCTTCACCAGCTCCGACTTGGCCACAAAGCCCTTGCCGCACTCGCCGCAGATGTACGGCCGCTCGCCCGTGTGGATCCGCTCGTGTTTGATCATGGCCGACTTGTGGGCGAAGCTTCTCTTGCAGACGGGGCAGTCGAAGGGCTTCTCCCCGGTGTGGATCCGCTTGTGGCGGTCCATGTTCTGTTTGGTGCCAAAGCTTTTGCCGCACGCGTCGCAGGAGTAGGGCTTGTCGCCCGTGTGGACCCGCTGGTGGATGACGAGGTGGGAGTTGTTGGAGAAGCAGCGCCCGCATTGGAGGCAGGAGTAAGGCTTGTCCCCCGTGTGGACCCGCTGGTGGCGGATAAGATGGGAACTGTTGGCGAAGCTCCTCCGGCAATCTAGGCAGGAGTACGGCTTCTCGCCCGTGTGGACTCTCTGGTGCCGGACTAGGTGTGAGTTATTCGCAAAGGATTTCCCACACTCGGAGCAAAAATAGCGCTTGTCAACCATGTGCGCGGTCCGTTGCGTTATGATTTGGGCATTGTCCGCGAAGCATGACCCACAGGTGGTGTACGGGTACAGTCCACCTTCTAGGTGGACCATCTCTTGCGGAGAGAGGTCATGGTCACATATGTAACACCTACTGTGGTCTGACTGTATCTCCGAGCCATTTCTTTCCATCCACATGTGGGAATGGTCTTCAGATGGGTTGGATTGGTCTTGAGTTGAGTAAGATTGGTCTTGAGTTGGGTGGGATTGGTCTTGAGTTGGGTGGGATTGGTCTTCAGTTGGGAGGTACTCTTCATCATCTCCGAAACTTGGTTCCTCCTTAACAGAAACCGATATATGTTCCCCACCTGAGAGGTTGTCCTCATCAGATGAGACGGGTTCCTCCTTAATATGATCAGACGTTGAACGAAGTGTGGGGAGAGCTCGGCCTTCCTCCTTACACAAGGCTGACTCCATCTTAGATATCTGATGTTTATAATGGAACGCCAAGTCAGTAGGCCCGTCTTCTACATGGAAAGCCGCTTCCTCT
The DNA here is from genome assembly GCF_000935625.1 of Nanorana parkeri. Lineage (NCBI taxonomy): Eukaryota > Metazoa > Chordata > Amphibia > Anura > Dicroglossidae > Nanorana > Nanorana parkeri. The sequence continues at coordinate 1,113,215 of NW_017306573.1, forward strand.
TTAATTTGAGGAGATGCAACCGGAGCATGAACCTCTGCCATGGAGGAGTCAGATTGTCTACGTTCCTCTGTGACATCTGGAGAGGGCGCCATATTGGGTTCCTTGGGATTGATTATTTGAAGGTCTTTCCGAAGGTCCAGTGATGGTGAAGTAAGCTGGTTTACTCGGCATAGCGAATCTGTTGGACAGAAAGAGAAGGTGATAACAAGATGGACAGATGGGGAGTCATCTGGACATTCATATGGATGTGAAAGTAACGGTAGGAGAGGAGACGTTGTCTTATATGTAGATGGGGCTCATCTAGGCCAAGTAGCCAGACAATGTTCATTTCCAAGTCCACTGAGACTTCAAGGACCATCCTTTGGGCAATGTTGACCTTGCAAGTCCCAATGGAGATGTTCTCCATAACCAAACCAGCAAGCTCAGCTAAGACAACCAGTTTAAGGACACTCCATTCTCTCTCCTTCCTCGCTTCCCTTCACATGGCCGATCCACTTCACTATGGACCGACCCAGAAACGTTCTACTATGGTCTCCAACCCTTTCCCAACACTGAACAAAGTGGGGAATCCCCGGCATAGGCAGCTGTATATCTCTAACACCTACACAATAATTGGTCTTCAGGAAGTGGTTCAAACGTCTCTTACCTGGGGACTTCAGGACCCGCCAGTTGTCCACTATGCCGTTCTCCTCAAGGTCCTCCTGTCCTTCTCCAGGCCTCTGTTCCTGCATTACAAAGACACAGCAACTCCTTATAGGAACCTGACACACACAATGATACAGTCACCATCCAGACACACCCCTTGTCTGTTCCTGGATCATGTCCCAGAATTCCCGGCACCGCTCACCTCTCCTGTCAGCAGACCAATGATCTTCTGGATGACTTCAAGGATCTTCTGTATGTTGGGTCTCTTGGACTTTGGTTGAGGCAATGTGATGGTCACCTGGTTGAAAAATTTCACAATGAAAGACCAACATTATAGTGTGACCTCCCAGAATCCTCCTCACCCCTCCGGTCAGGTCTGTGTCTTATTAATAGAGATAAGAGTGATGTCATGTGACCTTCCAGAATCCTCCTCACCCCTCCGGTCAGGTCTGTGTCTTATTAATAGAGATAAGAGTGATGTCATGTGATCTCCCAGAATCCTCCTCACCCCTCCGGTCAGGTCTGTGTCTTATTAATAGAGATAAGAGTGATGTCATGTGA
>NW_017306573.1:1116684-1130152 GCF_000935625.1 Nanorana parkeri
CCCGTGTGGACTCGCTGGTGCCGGACTAGGTGTGAGTTATTCGCAAAGGATTTCCCACACTCGGAGCAAAAATAGCGCTTGTCAACCATGTGCGCGGTCCGTTGCGTTATGATTTGGGCATTGTCCGCGAAGCATGACCCACAGGTGGTGTACGGGTACAGTCCACCTTCTAGGTGGACCATCTCTTGCGGAGAGAGGTCATGGTCACATATGTAACACCTACTGTGGTCTGACTGTATCTCCGAGCCATTTCTTTCCATCCACATGTGGGAATGGTCTTCAGATGGGTTGGATTGGTCTTGAGTTGAGTAAGATTGGTCTTGAGTTGGGTGGGATTGGTCTTGAGTTGGGTGGGATTGGTCTTCAGTTGGGAGGTACTCTTCATCATCTCCGAAACTTGGTTCCTCCTTAACAGAAACCGATATATGTTCCCCACCTGAGAGGTTGTCCTCATCAGATGAGACGGGTTCCTCCTTAATATGATCAGACGTTGAACGAAGTGTGGGGAGAGCTCGGCCTTCCTCCTTACACAAGGCTGACTCCATCTTAGATATCTGATGTTTATAATGGAACGCCAAGTCAGTAGGCCCGTCTTCTACATGGAAAGCCGCTTCCTCTTTAATTTGAGGAGATGCAACCGGAGCATGAACCTCTGCCATGGAGGAGTCAGATTGTCTACGTTCCTCTGTGACATCTGGAGAGGGCGCCATATTGGGTTCCTTGGGATTGATTATTTGAAGGTCTTTCCGAAGGTCCAGTGATGGTGAAGTAAGCTGGTTTACTCGGCATAGCGAATCTGTTGGACAGAAAGAGAAGGTGATAACAAGATGGACAGATGGGGAGTCATCTGGACATTCATATGGATGTGAAAGTAACGGTAGGAGAGGAGACGTTGTCTTATATGTAGATGGGGCTCATCTAGGCCAAGTAGCCAGACAATGTTCATTTCCAAGTCCACTGAGACTTCAAGGACCATCCTTTGGGCAATGTTGACCTTGCAAGTCCCAATGGAGATGTTCTCCATAACCAAACCAGCAAGCTCAGCTAAGACAACCAGTTTAAGGACACTCCATTCTCTCTCCTTCCTCGCTTCCCTTCACATGGCCGATCCACTTCACTATGGACCGACCCAGAAACGTTCTACTATGGTCTCCAACCCTTTCCCAACACTGAACAAAGTGGGGAATCCCCGGCATAGGCAGCTGTATATCTCTAACACCTACACAATAATTGGTCTTCAGGAAGTGGTTCAAACGTCTCTTACCTGGGGACTTCAGGACCCGCCAGTTGTCCACTATGCCGTTCTCCTCAAGGTCCTCCTGTCCTTCTCCAGGCCTCTGTTCCTGCATTACAAAGACACAGCAACTCCTTATAGGAACCTGACACACACAATGATACAGTCACCATCCAGACACACCCCTTGTCTGTTCCTGGATCATGTCCCAGAATTCCCGGCACCGCTCACCTCTCCTGTCAGCAGACCAATGATCTTCTGGATGACTTCAAGGATCTTCTGTATGTTGGGTCTCTTGGACTTTGGTTGAGGCAATGTGATGGTCACCTGGTTGAAAAATTTCACAATGAAAGACCAACATTATAGTGTGACCTCCCAGAATCCTCCTCACCCCTCCGGTCAGGTCTGTGTCTTATTAATAGAGATAAGAGTGATGTCATGTGACCTCCCAGAAGCCTCCTCCCCTCTCCGGTCAGGTCTGTGTCTTATTAATAGAGATAAGAGTGATGTCATGTGACCTCCCAGAAGCCTCCTCCCCTCTCCGGTCAGGTCTGTGTCTTATTAATAGAGATAAGAGTGATGTCATGTGACCTTCCAGAATCCTCCTCACCTCTCCGGTCAGGTCTGTGTCTTTTTTAATAGAGATAAGAGTGATGTCATGTGACCTACCAGAATCCTCCTCCCCCTTCCGGTCAGGTCTGTGTTTTAGGAATAGAGATAAGAGTGATGTCATGTGACCTCCCAGAACCCTCCTCCCCCTTCCGGTCAGGTCTGTGTTTTAGGAATAGAGATAAGAGTGATGTCATGTGACCTCCCAGAACCCTCCTCCCCCTTCCGGTCAGGTCTGTGTTTTAGGAATAGAGATAAGAGTGATGTCATGTGACCTCCCAGAATCCTCCTCACCTCTCCGGTCAGGTCTGTGTATTATGAATAGAGATAAGAGTGATGTCATGTGACTTCCCAGAATCCTCCTCACCTCTCCGGTCAGCAGGTAGATGATCTCCAGGGTGAGGTCCAATACCTTCTGGGTCTTGTGCGTCTCTTCCTCGTCCATTCTTGGCGACTCAACCTGATCTCCTATAAAGCAATATCTCCACGCTAGATCAATACGCAAAAGTAAATAAATATATATATATAAATATATATATTTATATATATAGTTATACAAATACACATGAATGTAAATAGACATATACTAAACTCAGGTTTCCAGCCTCCTAAAAATATAATAACATTGTTACATAGGAGTAAATATATAAACATCACATTACCTGCTGTCACAGTCGCTTCTAACAGCACAAAAACTGTCCCTGCTCGGCATGCCACTGCTTCTGCCTGCACAGGATGTTGTCAATAAAGCTCTTCCTTTCTGCGTTCCACCCGACTTCCTCCCGGTGCGTTCCACGGCGCTTCAGGTTTTTCCAATGCGCAATCGCCTACTAGATTCTGCCCCAGCCACGGGAATGGACGGGTGTCCGGTGGGTTTATTGATTCCAGAGGGGCACAAGCCGTATGAGGAAAGGGGAAGATGATTGTAAAGCTCTGAGCACCGTAATGGAATGCAGTGCGGAGAACCAGGTGGACCGCATAACCCGGAAGTTTGGTGGAACGCAATGCCGGAAGTGTAACGGAGAGCAGAAAAATGGAGGGAGGTTTATTATTTGAGGGTGCCTGAGTCCATATTAATATATATTAGTCTGTTGTATGTCCAATATAGTAAGCATGTCCTAAAATGCATTTTTATATCAATATTATTTCATACTATAATAATATTAAAGCTTCTGAATCTCTATGGGGTGTGTAATGTTTTTGTGTGTTCTGCTTTTCATAGGTGTTGTTTTTAATACTGGTCATCTGTATGCAGGATAAGGAGTAACCCTTTAAATGTCATGCCGCCAAAGTCTTCCCTACATCAGCCACCTAAGGATGGAGATGGACCGGAGTCACCTGACCGAGAGGATATTACAGCTCAGCCTGGAGATCATCTACCTGCTGACCGGAGAGGTGAGGAGGATTCTGGGAGGGTCATGTGACATCACTCTTTATTAATAAAATACAGACCTGACCGGAGAGGCGAGGGCTATGAACATACAATACTTATGTTATCATTATGTAGGATTATATACCCATAATGAAGTCCAGTGATCCCCAGCTTCCATCTCTGAGATTGAAAGACAAGAAGATTCTAGAAGTCACCCAGAAGATGATTGAGCTGCTGACGGGAGAGGTGAGCGGTGCCGGGAATTCTGGGACATGATCCAGGAACAGACAAGGGATGTGTCTGGGTGGTGACTGTATCATTGTGTGTGTCAGGTTCCTATAAGGTGTCAGGATGTCTCTGTCTATTTCTCCATGGAGGAGTGGGAGTATCTAGAAGGACACCGGGATCTCTACAAGGACGTCATGATGGAGAACCGGCCGCCCCTCACATCACCGGGTAAGAAGATGGGATCAGTTCTATGTTGGTTGTACTAGGCTTTTTAAATTATTGACCCCTAGGAACCAATGAAAGACATTAACTTACCATCGTTAGAATTTTATCTTTGTTATTTATATCTCTCTGTCCCCATAGTTCCATCTTCTCACCTCTACATTTTCTTTCAGCTTTATTATCTGGAGGATCCGAATCCTTAATTTGTCTATCATCAAACTGTATGGACAAAGATCACAGATTTCTTATCAGTTCCTTCACTGCCAAATGCTCCCCAACAGAGGAGCAGGACACCGAGACGTCACGTGAAGAGGAGGAACATGTTCCATATTCTGACATATCTAACCCAACAGACATCACACAAGACTTGTCTCTTCCCAACATGGAGAAGCACCTCTCGTGTGAGGAACACCAGCTCAACTCTGACATCTCCACTCCCACACATTGTACACAGACTTCTTCTAAGGAGGAGGCCCTTACAGCTCAAGAACGTCTCCCTAGCTCCCACATTTCCACACCTGTCCTTCATACACAGTCACCATCTCCTCCTATCACGGAGGGGTCACTCTCCGCTGAAGAACATCTCCCTAGCTCCCACATTTTCCCACATGTCCTTCCTACACAGTCACCATCTTCTATCACGGAGGGGTCACTTTTAGCTGAAAGACATCTTCCACACTGCAACATCTCTTCACCAACAGACCACATACAATACATATCCATTCAGATTATGGAGGAACAGCTCTCGTCCGGTGTAGTGGAACATCTTGCACACATCTCTAAGGCCACCAATTGTGGACAATCTGCACCTACCGATGGTAAAGTGGATTCCCGCTCAGCTGAAGAACATGTCCCCCATGCTGATATGTCCTTCCTCGCCAGACGTACACAATCCTCACCTACTCATGAATGGTTCCACTCATCAGAACATGTTCCACACTCTGACATCTCCACACCTCCAGAACAAATACAATATATATCAATAAAAATTAGGGAGGGACCACTTTCCTGTGAAGTAGAACACCTCCCACCCCCTGAGGTCTCAACATTAACACAGCCGACCCCTACTGAAGTTGAGGATGAGCCCCTCTCAGACGTAGAACAATTTCCAGGCATCTCCAAGGCCGTCCACCATGCACCATCTACAACCACTGATGTTAAGGACGAGCCCCTCTCAGCTGCAGAACACTTTCCACATATCTCAACAGCCGCCCATCATGCAACATCTACAACCACTGATGTTAAGGAAGAGGTCCTCTCAGACGTAGAACAATTTCCAGGCATCTCCACGGCCGTCCACCATGCACCATCTACAATGACTGATGTTAAGGACGAGACCCTCTCAGACGTAGAACAATTTCCAGGCATCTCCATTGCCATCCACCATGCACCATCTACAACCACTGATGTTAACGAAGAGGTCCTCTCAGCCATAGAACACTTTCCAGGCATCTCCATGGCCATCCACCATGCACCATCTACAACAACTGATGTTAGGGACGAGACCCTCTCAGACGTAGAACAATTTTCAGGCATCTCCAAGACCGTCCACCATGCACCATCTACAATCACTGATGTTACGGACGAGACCCTCTCAGACGTAGAACACTTTCCAGGCATCTCCACGGCCATCCACCATGCACCATCCACAACTCCTGATGTTAAGGAAGAGGTCCTCTCAGACGTAGAACAATTTCCACATATCTCAACAGCCGCCCACCATGCAACATCTACAAACACTGATGTTAAGGAAGAGGTCCTCTCAGACGTAGAACAATTTCCAGGCTTCTCCACAGCCGCGCACCATGCAACATCCACAACCACTGATGTTAAGGAAGAGCCCCTCTCAACTACAGAACATCTCCACCCAAGCATTTCAACACCCACATGTAATACACAATCAACACCTCCTCATGTTAAAGAGGAGCCCTTCTCATGTGAAGAAAAACATCCTTCAAGGTGCAATATGAAGCCACCAGAACCTATCCAAAATCCATCTACTTCTAAGAAGGAGGATTCAAACTCATGTAAACAAGGGAGTCTTATGACCACCAGGGAACCTTCCTGCATTAAATCTGGCCAGAGTTCTCCTAGGTTGAGTCATCCAACACATCGACCAATGCACACAAAACAGAGACCTTTTGTTTGTGGCCAATGTTATTCTATCATCTCCAACCTGGAGATGCACATGAAGACTCACTCCGGAGACATGCTGTGCAAGTGTTGGGAGTGCGGAGATACGTTCAACGAAGCGTCGCTGCTTGGTGTCCACCACCAGCGGCATGCCGCGGAGAAGGAGCACATCAATGCCATGTCTTTGAGAAACCATGCTGAGGGCGAGCCTTCTCATGATGGAAAAAGCCTCCCCAAAGAACAGACCTTTATCTGCAGTAAATGCGGGGGGAGCTTTTCCTCGCAGTCCAACTTGAACGTGCACGCCAAACTTCACACCGGGGTGAAACCATACTGCTGCCCTGAATGCGGCAAAGGTTTCACCAACAAGATTACTCTTAACAAGCACTGGAAGTACCACGCGGGGTACACGCCTTTCTCATGTCTGGAATGCGGGAGAACTTTTAACCGGCTGTCTGATTTATCCAGACACATGGCGGTACACACGAAGCGAAAGCACTACTGCTGCTCTAACTGCGGGAAGTGCTTCCGGAGGAGGACGGCCCTTCTGAAACACCGACAGATTCACTCAGAATCGGAGGAGGAAGCTAGTCCTACGAGCGGCGAGAAAGATAGCTATGACATGTCACATTGGACTCTATAAACTACATCTGTTAGTACTGTCAGGGTTGGATCTACTCTCTCTACTGCCCCAAGGCCAGGTTCCTCAATGCATCCGGCAACCCCTGCCCACCCCCCCCATGGAGAATTGCACTGTACATTTAGCCCTGCTTGCCCGTGTCCCTCAATGAACTCCAATTTTCTTTCTCGTTTATTGAGGGATTCAGAGCCCGGGTTATACTGCCGTCTAGAGGAGGATTTGGACACTTGCAAACATTTAAAAAAAGCAACGCTCTGACTGCTACAACTCCTCCCACTTTAGTTTTGTAATAAAGAACAGAGGTGAGGCCTGTGTCCCTCAATGAACTCCAATTTTCTTTCTCGTTCATTGAGGGACACAGGATTCAGAGACAACTGGGACGTCCAAAAGCAGGCCAACCGAGGGATGGGAAATTAGGCAGGCAAAATGCCAATGGGCCCACAGGTGAAGAAACAGGACTGCCTCCACAGGAAGGTTGGAAGACCTGCTCCTGGGCGAGGGCTGGGAATGGAACTGCTCCTCAAGAAGGGACAACTATAAATACAAGGTAAAACCTTGGTTACCCAACGAACGCAGGAGAGGTTCTGGTGGCCATGGGTGACCAGGGATCTGTAGGCGGCAGCAAGGACTAACCGAGGCGAAGGTGACTGTGTCAGGAAGGTCCTACCTCCTTTTACAACCCTTTCCGTGGAATACTAATAGGCTTGAAAATAATGGCACCCAATGGTTCTACAAAAGTAGCTCCCAGTGTTCAGTGCACATGGCCTAGTCACAAAGTGAGTCTTCAAAGACAAGGTGACATCAAAGGCTGGGCCATGGCTCTGGACTCGGAGGGCGCTCCATGGCTAACTAACACAGAGGTCTGGAAAGTCCCCCAGTGCCTGAAAGCCACATTTCAGACAGGCCAGTCCTGTGGGGTAGGGCCTCCAAAGCTAATCATGAAGATGCAACTATTCCGCTAGCCGGTCAGTGTAGGTGAAGTCTCGATGGAAGAAAAACGATCTAAAGGAAACATGGCTATTAAAATGGTAAAACCTTTGAGTGCAGAGGTCCAGTCTCCGAGGACACTAGCAAAAACATGAGGGGAGGGGTTATATCAGGCTGGTCACTGTTTGCAAGTATCTTAACTCTCCTGTAGGTGGCAGTATGACCCAACCGTCTCTGAATCCTGTGTCCCTCAATGAACGAAATAGTGAATCTCACTTTGTGTGAAGTTTTACCTGCTAATAATTTGCCTTCTCTGGTTCCTCCCCTCCCCCCTCATTAACATTGTTTTAAATAAAACCCGTATTGGCTGGAATTCCGCATTCGCGGTCATGTCTCTTTGTCGAGAACAATGTTACGGATCTTTAATAAGACACAAACGGGTGACCAATGTGTACAGAGCGGTGTTCACTGACTCCCATTAGCAGGAAAGCAGGAGGAGGGTCAAGCTTTGAGTGGAGCCCTATGCAGGGGGTGCGTGAACCTCCTAAAGTCATCCTGAGCTCTGCCCATGCCGGGGCCGTCATCCTGATCCTTGTTCAATGAATGTGTCACCCAGAAAAGCACTCGGGTCAGGAGATCCGCCTTCAGAGGCTGCATACATCTAATGACTCTGTATTCTGGGGGTGAGCTGGGAACCCCAGCTTGTGATAAAGGACAGAAGTCCCGAGACACTCCCCACTGCAGACTCTTCACCGTCATACAGAAGGTTCCTTCCTGCCAAGCCGACCTTGGAAGCGGAGAATGGAGGAACACAACAAAGAGTTCAGGAAGACCCTGTGAGGTGCTCTCTGGATTCTGTATGTGGATTGCAGAGAACATCTTGGAGCTGCCCCCTAGTGGCCGTCTGTGTGAAATCTACTGGCCACTGTAGCAATCAGATGGACGCTTTTGTCTTTCAATGTTCTTTATTGTCCAATGGAAGAATAATAAAACAAGTATGTTAACAAAATAAATATATATATATAATTCAGGTACATGAGCTCTAAAACAATTATAACATTGAGGCATAATGATAAAATACATTAACATTACCTGATCGGCATTCCACTGCTTCTGCCTGAACAGGGTGTCAATAAAGCTCGGCCTATCTGCGTTCCACCTGACTTCCTCTTGGTGAGTTCCAGATTACTTCCTGGTTCTCCATCTGCAGTCATCTAGTACTGTCTGTCCCAGCACAGACGCTCTCATTACACCACAGCCACGGGAATATCCAGGTGTCCGGTAGGTTTATTAATTTTATAGGTACACGGGGCCCCCCTTGTGGGGTGTGGGGGTAATGAAAGGGGGAGATGATTTTTAAGGGTCTGTAAGAAGTCTAGACTGCGGATTGAAGTCTTCCTGCAGTTAGTTTACATAGACACAAGGAGGCGCTCGTTTCCATTCTATAGAATAGAAGGGAGAGCAGTTCCTCAAAGCGAACGCTAGAGGGGGCGCTTCCACTGCGGAGAATCAGGTGAAACGCATAACCCGGAAGTGTGGCGGAACGCAAAGCCAGGAAGTGTAATGGAGTGCAGAAAATGGATGTGGCAAGCTGTTTCCTGTTTTAGAGCTACAGCCTTATTTTGGGATGTGTTGCTGTTGAAGGTATACGGTAATCAGTAGGTGCCGGAGTCCATATTTCCATCTGTTGTATGGCTAATATTAGGAACTCGTCCTAAAATACATGTTTCATAGCAAGATTATGTCATACTATAATAATTCTGGACACTTGAAGCTTATGGATCTGCATGTATAAAGTATATATGTGTCCTGCTTTGTATTTAAGGCCCTGTATTTAATATTGTCCGTCTGTATGCAAGATAAGGAGTAACCCTTTAAATGTCATGCCGCCAAAGTCTTCCCTACATCAGCCACCTGAGGATGGAGATGGACCGGAGTCACCTGACCGAGAGGATATTACAGCTCAGCCTGGAGATCATCTACCTGCTGACCGGAGAGGTGAGGAGGATTCTGGGAGGTCACATGACATCACTCGTATCTCTATTAATAAGACACAGACCTGACCGGAGAGGTGAGGAGGATTCTGGGACGTCACATGACATCACTTATCTCTATTAATAAGACACAGACCTGACCGGGGAGGTGAGGAGGATTCTGGGAGGTCACATGACATCACTCTTATCTCTATTAGTAGGACACAGACCTGACCGGAGAGGTGAGGAGGATTCTGGGAGGTCACATGACATCACTCTTCTCTCTATTAATAAGACACAGACCAGAGAGGTGAGGAGGATTCTGGGAGGTCACATCGCTCTTTCTGATCTGATGTTGTTTTTATTACAGAGATTTCCTCCTGTGATGCCTGGTGACCATTTAACCATTAAAGTGCCTCCACCTCACTCCCTCACCATGGAAAGAAATTACGAGAAGAAGATTCTAGAAGTCACCCAGAAGATCATTGAGCTGCTGACGGGAGAGGTGAGTGGTGCCGGGAATTCTGGGACATGGTCCAGGAACAGACAAGGGATGTGTCTGGATGGTGACTGTATCATTGTGTGTGTCAGGTTCCTATAAGGTGTCAGGATGTCTCTGTCTATTTCTCCATGGAGGAGTGGGAGTATCTAGAAGGACACCGGGATCTCTACAAGGACGTCGTGATGGAGAACCAGCTGTCCCTCACATCACCGGGTAAGATGACGTCACCGTTCACATGTTGGCTGTATGGGCAATGGTCCCTAGGAATCAATGAGAAGACATCATCTTACCATAGGTCATGGTTGTTGATATCATCTTATTGTCAAAGATCCCTCCTCCATTGGTAGGAGCCCAGTGGGATCTCTTCTAGGTCAGAAAGCAGAGACTGTAGTCAGTGCATCTGTTATATCACCTGCCCTTCCCTCCATGTCGGTATACGCCAATGAAAACCAAGCATTTCTCCATGACAAGCCCACCAGACCATTCTCTTTGTTTCCCCTTCACCTTTTGGTTTCATAACATAGTTGTCCTCCATTAAACTCCACCACCTCCACACTTGTCAGTCAGTAGACCCCAGTAGACTGTCCAGGGATCCTCCTCTGTTCTTCATTTGATCAGTACGTAGGTTTATCTTTTCCTTCCCTCACCTCCATTTCTTTCTTCCTGACAGATATACAATCTAGAAGACCTCACCTGCCCGCTTCCCCGTCACATAACTGTCTGAATAGAAATCCAAGAAACGTCCTCCAATCCCTGAGTGCCAAATCTTCCTCAGCAGAACAGCACACAATTCACCTTCTTGAGGTTATTACCAAGACTTCATGTGAGAAAGAAGAGGAGCTCCTCGGTTCTGACATGGCCAGACCCGCTCACCATGCACTGTCTACATCTACACATGTTAAGGAGGAGCCTCTCTCAGCTGAGGAACATCTCCCGAAATCTGACATCTCCAAAACAATAGACCATATACAAGATGCAGGTCACATTACGGGTGAACAGGTCTCTTCTAAAGGTCATCGTCCTCACCCTGACCTCTCCATACTCCCGTATCCTACACAAAGTTCTTCTACTCTTATTAAGGAGGAGCCATTCTCAGCTGAGGAACATCTCCACCTTGAAGTCTCTAAAGCAACAGGTCATGCTCAAAGTGCCCCTGCTCATGTTAAAGAGGAATCTGAACAGTTGCCAAGCTCTGAGATCTCCGGAACAGACCGTGCACAATATAAATTTGCTGATATTAAGGCCGGATCCCTGTCGAGCGGAGAGGAACGACTCCTGAACGTGGAGGCCTCAATGTCCACGAAGGATGCAGACTACAATTCAGTAAGGATTAAAGAGAAACCCCTTTTTGGTGAGGATGGAGGCATCACAGAAGGCGATACCTCAGAACTAACGTTGAATGGCTCCGTAGATAACTGCAACTCAGACTTCCATCCTCCAGAGGTAGAACAGGGTCACCTTGGAAAGAACCTCCACATCTGCCTCGTGTGTGGGAAAGGCTTAATGAGCAAAGCAGCTTTTCTGGCCCACCAGGGCACCCATAACGGACACAAGTCCTATTCTTGCTCGGAGTGTGGGAAGTGCTTCACCAGGAACTCTTCATTGGTGTCACACTGGAGGTTCCACACGGGGGAGAAACCCTACACCTGCTCGATGTGTGGGGCGCAGTTCATCACCAACTCTGCCCTTGCGTGGCATCGGCGCAGCCACACAGATGAGAAGCCGTTTCTCTGCCCCGACTGCGGGAAGAGTTTCTTTACCAACTCGTCCCTTAATAAGCACCGGAAGACCCATGCAGTTGAGCGACCATTTTCCTGCTCCGAGTGTGGAAAGGGTTTTACGAGCAACTCAGATCTTATCAAGCACCAGAGGATTCACACTGGGGTTCGGCCTTATTCCTGCTCCCTGTGTGACAAAGGTTTCATCACCAAGTCCGAGCTGACAAAGCACCAGAAGGTTCACACTGTGGAGAAGCTCTTCCCGTGTGCCGACTGCACCATGTCCTTCCTCACGAGTTTCGCTCTTCTCAAACACCGGAAGATCCATGCCGCCGACAAGCCCTTCTCCTGCTCGGAGTGCCGGAAACGTTTCACGAGCAGTTCTGACTTGGAGAAGCACCAAAAGATCCACCTCGAGGAGAAGCTCCACGCCTGCTCAGAGTGCGGCAAACGATTCAGCACCAGGCAGGGCATGGTGAAGCACCAGAGGCTCCATTCAGGGGTCCGGCCCTTTTCCTGCTCCGACTGCGGGAAGTGTTTCATGAGGAGCTCCGATCTCGGCAGACATCGCCAGAGTCACCGAGGCGAGCGCCCTTTTCAATGCCCGGAATGTCTGAAGTGCTTCACTCGCAAACAGACTCTTCTTGCGCACCAGAAGATCCATGCCGACGGCAAGTCGTTTTCCTGTTTGGTGTGTGGGAAATGTTTCACCAGCAGTTTGGACCTGGAGGAGCACCATAAGGTCCACCTGGAGGAGAAGCTTACGCATGCTTAGATTGAGCATAACAGTCTGGTGGCACAGCAGAAGCATCACTCGGGGGTCCGGCCTTTTCCTGGGAAGTGCTTAACGGCGAGCGCTGATCTCGGCAAGCACCAGAGATCTCATACGGGGGAGAAGCCCTATTCCTGGACCTGGTGTGGAAAACGTTTCACCTCCACCTCCGATCTGGCCAAACGGTACTGGAGTCAAAGGCCCCTTTCCCTGTCCGGAATGTTGGAAGTGTTTCAGTGGCATCTACTTATCCCTCTCAGGCATTCTGCGCCCAATGATTCCCACCATCCGCATAGGACGTTCTTTGTAGAAGACGCAGCAGGAACATTGGGACTCCATGGCCGGATTAAGGTCTATGGTATGGACTGACGAGTGGAGATGTCGCATTTGGAGGCCCGAGGGGTCCATATACTCATGCGGTGGCCTTTGCTTTTCATGTAATGGGAAGCGACAGCCAAGCTGTGACCGGAATCTTTGATGGTCATTGACAAGACAAAGCATATGGACGACAGTGGGCAGTTCCTATATAGACATTTGGGGCTCTCGGGGAGTTCCTTGGGGACAGCCGGGGGCCCTCATTTTATAATACAGCCTCTGACACTATCTTTTGTAAATGTATTAAAGCTGAGCAGATCTAAATGATTGCAGCTCTGTGATCATTATTACATCATCTTCTATATGCAAGACCCGATTTTGACCCGGTAGCATCCTCCCGAGTAACACAATGAGCCAATCGGTTCATTTGCTCACAGGAAGCATGCCGACAGGAGGGGAAAAAAAGGAGCTCCTCACTGCGCTGCTGCTTCTTCTTCCACCGTCCAGTCATTGGCTGGGGTGGGTCCAAGACGACTTGGACTCGGAGGAAGTGGGCTTGAATGATGCTGGACATCGGAGTGAGGGCATCTAGTGGCGAAAAGAAGGTACTGCATTACCAGGTCGTATTTCCTCTGGATTGCCCACATGGGGACGAATGACGGACAGCCGAGCCAGATCGCCAACGCAACAAACTAGAGCGCAGGCGGCGGTTGGGCAGGGCCGTAACACAGACGGAAGATCCAGGTAAGTGGCAGACAGAGGAACAGGAGACAGCGGGAAGTAATTTGTGGTCGGTAAAAGGCATATGTAAGATCTTTATCTC
>NW_017306573.1:1130329-1130726 GCF_000935625.1 Nanorana parkeri
GGCGGAGGGGAAGACGTTGTACGGTTGTTTCCTGCAGGTCGGGGGAGATGTTGGGATTCCAGGGCCTGAGAAGATACACTATATTGCCAAAAGTATTGGGATGTCCCGATACCGATACTAGTGGCCGATATTAGGTCCCGATTCTTAAGTACTTGTACTCGTGAAAAAGCCCCGATTCTTAAGGCCGATGCCGGCCCTTTAAATTTTCGTTGGGTCCTCTGGCAGCCTGCTGTCCCTGGCAGCGCCTGTCCGGGTCTATACCTCCTGCTCCTCCTTCCCGGCACAGCCGTGGACACAGGCACCCGTCCAATCAACTTGCAGCCTTGCAGCGATCCACACGCTGCCCAGGTGGGATCGCAGCCTTCTGCTCTGCTTGGATGTATTGGGCTGCTGTGGG
>NW_017306573.1:1130753-1134429 GCF_000935625.1 Nanorana parkeri
GGGGATCATGTATTGGGCTGCTGTGGGGGGGTCATGTATTGGGCTGCTGTAAGGGGATCATGTATTAGGCTGCTGTGGGGGGATCATGTATTGGGCTGCTGTGGGGGGGATCATGTATTGGGCTGCTCTGTGGACATGTATTGTGATCTGCAGACATCTGCATCATTTTGGGGACGGCCCCTTCCTGTTCCAACATGACCGCGCACCAGTGCACAAAGCAAGGTCCATAAAGACATGGATGGGGGAGTTCGGGGTGGAGGAACGTGACTGGCCGCAACCCCATAGAACACCTTTGGGATGAATTAGAGCGGAGACTGTGAGCCCGGCCTTCTCCTCCAACATCAGTACCTGACCTCACAAATGGTCCAACATTCCCATAGACACACTCCTACACCTTGTGGACGCCTTCCCAGAAGAGGCGGAGCTGTTATATCGGCAAAGGGCGGAGCCAACCCAATACTGAACCCTACGGACTAAGACTGGGATGCCATTAGAGTTCATGTGCGTGTAAAGGCGTCCCAATACTTTTGGCAATATAGTGTATATGCCTTTCATGGACCCCCCTGGCTCTTGCTGTGGGGTTGCTGAGTGACAGGCACGCCGCTGGGTTTGTTTGGACTGATCCCCCCTCCCCCGTGACATCGGCTGATTAATGAGAGAAGCGTGTGATACGCAAGCAGGCCCCGCTGAGTCCCGTTGCCATAGAAACAGGAAGGCCGCCTATCTCCACACTATATATATGTTGATCGATGGGATCGTCACACCCTCTAATACACGAGCATGGCAGCCGTATAGAACTACTGAAGAGACAGGCGGTCGCCGTACTATGAGGTATTTTTTGGGGGGCGGGGACGGGATACTTTATGTGTGATGTTCCGCTAGGTGTACAGTATAATATTTACATATAATGGCGGGAATGTGACATCACTATGGCATCACAAGGGGGAGTTCAGTGGTTCGGTGATTGGTTTTCACTGCTTTGTATTCATATCTGCGCTTGTTTTGTTGGCGGTCACACTTTTGTTTGCCTCAAGAAGGGACGGCGCGGCCTGGAAAAACGTCGCCATGTGACACTTTGATGATCAATAAAGACTGCAAACGTTTTTGGAGTGCCAGTGACTTTTCCAACAGGGCAAGTCGGTGTTCCCTCATGGTCTTGATGTCGCTAATGAAAGTGTGAGGACAGAGTAATGACCCGGCTTGCTGATTGGCTGGGAAGCCGGCTCCATTATAATTGGCTGGGAAGCTGGCTTTCTGGCCAATCAGCATCGAGCCAGCCAAACAGCTGGCTCCTTGCTGATTGGCTGGGAAGCTTGTTTCCCAGCCAAACAACATGGAGCCGGCTTCCTGGGCAGTCATGAAGTCGGGCAACGTGTCATTACATGCCGCCCGCTTCCTGATTGGCCCATGTCAGCGGAAGCACAGGTATCGGCGACTACCAAAAGCAAAGTATCGGTACTCGATACCAAAAAAACGGTATCGGTGCATCCCATCCCCGTTGTGAGTTTTTTTTATGTCTGTCCAGGTCTGATTTGTAAAGAAAGCGTTTCTCACACTCGGGACAGGAAAGCAGAGCTTCGCCTGTGTGCAGTCTCTGATGCCTAGAGAGGCTGCTTTTCTGTGGAAAACATTTCCCGCACTCAGTACAAGAATACATTCTCTTACATCTGTGAAGCCTGACGTGTCTGGCCACTGATGAACTATGAAGGAAGCATTTCCCACACTTAACGCAGAAAGGCAGGCTCTCCTCTTTGTGTGACCTCTGATGTGCAGAAAGACTCGACTTCTGTGCATACCCTTTCCCGCACTTGGGACAGGAATACAGCTTCTTGCCCTTGTGAGAACTCTGATGTCTGACCAGTTTCGAATTTGAAGGAAAACAATTTCCACACTCAGGACAGGAATGTAGCTTCTTACCCTGGTGAGATCTCCGATGCCTGGCCAGGTCTGATTTAGAAGAGTGACTTTTCCCGCACTCCTGGCTGGCATGTAACTTCTTACTCTTGTGAGGTCTCAGACATAAAGAAACATTTTGTTCAGAACAAAGACTTTCCCCTTGTTCAGGGGCCGAAAAATTCCCCTCCCTCCGGATTCTGGCACTGTTCCTTAAGATACGAGGTCGCTCAGAATCAGATGGCCCATCCAGGCTGCCAAGTCCACCATCGATGGTGGAGCTCGTGGTCGTTTCTCTCGCGCGATCCCTACGCTGATCTTCCAGTTTAGAATCTGTAGGTTAAGCAAGACGACCCCTTGAAGGCTTCTTGATGGCGCATCCTGGAAGAATATAGAAGTGTCATCAGTAGGTGTGTGCGGGTTAGTTCACCCCAACTAGGATCTCATCTGGAGGACTCTGGGTGAGCAGATGTTCAACCAGCTGGGACTTCTCCCCTCTGGTGAAAGGGCCTTACCCAGGTCACTTCTATGGAGCCTTTTCCAAAGGTGAGGGAAACAATGGGTGACTTGGAGTTCAAGCCTAGGCAGTGGGTCATGTGACCTCTTCTAGAGGGTTGGAGACCTTCATCTTGTCCACAGCTGAAGAACATCTCCACCAACCTGACCTTTCCGCCCGAAAACCCTTTAAGCTGAGGAAGCTCTCCACCAACCTGACCTTTCTGCACTGAAGCTCCTCGAAGCTGAGGAACGTCTCCACCAACCTGACCTTTCTGCACTGAAACCCCTAAAAGCTGAGGAACGTCTCCACCAACCTGACCTTTCTGCACCGGAACTCCTCAAAGCTGAGGAACATCTCCAACAACCTGACCTTTCTGCACCGAAACCCCTCGAAGCTGAGGAACATCTCCAGCAACCTGACCTTTCTGCACCGAAACCCCTTGAAGCTGAGGAACGTCTCCAGCAAGCTGACCTTTCCGCACCAAAACCCCTGTAAGCTGAAGAACATCTACACCAACCTGACCTTTCCGCGCCGAAACCCCTCTAAGCTGAGGAACGTCTCCACCAACCTGACATTTCCGCACCGAAACCCCTCGAAGCTGAAGAACTTCTCCACCAACCTGACCCTCCCCTTTTGGACAGAGCAGATTGTTGAAGGCCAAGACTTCGGGTGATAAGTAGCACCGGATGGAGCTGGGAGCAGCACCTTCTCCAGGAAAGTCTTTCTGTCCTTCTGCCACACCTTATATCTCCATCTGAACAAGATTGAATCCACAAGTAGACTGCTGACCATCCCTCACATTCGTCTCGTCTACTTCACCCGCAACTGTCATGTTCATCAGATCTTTACCCTAAACCAGCAGGAAGGCAGAAAATATCATCTTGTGGGGTCCACCTGTCACCTCCAGGTGCCAGAGTGTTCAAGACCCAGACCCTCAACTCCAACTACCTGACCACGGTGAGGGATCTCATGATGTTCCTGTGTGGAATCCCGGGAACGCAGAAGACGGGTCTGAGGGATCTCATGATGTTCCTGTGTGGAATCCCGGGAATACAGAGGACCGGTCTGAGGGATCTCATGATGTTCCTATGTGGGATCCCGGGAATACAGAGGACGGGGACATCTCTCTGGTGGGTTCCTCTTACTGGCTCCATCTGTAGGAAACACACACACACTGACTGAATACATTGTTTCTATGTGTGTATCAGATGACGGGGGATCTAGGCAGGGCCGGTGCAAGGATTTTTGCCAACTCAGGCGAAGGTGCATTTTGCCCCCCCCCCC
>NW_017306573.1:1135158-1141287 GCF_000935625.1 Nanorana parkeri
ATTTTTATTAATTTTTTATTAAATATTTGTATTTTTTTACATTACTTTTAGGGGCTTTGGGGAAATATTGGGGGTCTAAACAGACCCCTGACATTTCCCTTTTAAATTAGAAAAAGAGATTGAGGACACATAGTCCTCAATCTCTTTTTCTGTGTCCCCTGTTATCAATGATCAGGAATCCTCTATACTGAGTGTTCCTGTTCATTCATAACATGAGGACAGAGTATGTTTACTATAACCACAATCATGAATGAACAGGAGGTGATGTAGATCACTTCCCATTCATTCATAATTGAGGATATAGTAACCATACCATGTCCTCAACTATGTACAAACACTCAGCGATCACTGATCACCGAGTGTTTGTACCTTGCTCTCCTCTCTGACACGCTGTCACAGGAGGCTGAGCGTGCGGTGATGGGATGAGACCTCAGCCTCTTGTGACAGCGCGGCCTGTCTCCGCCCACAAACCGCTCTCCCGGACTGTGATAGGAGGCTGAGCGGTGTGGGAGGAGACGCCGGCCTCTCACAGCGCTCTCCTCTCGCAGCGCTCGGCCGGCTGTCACACATTCTCTCCTCCCCGCTGGGACACAGAGCAGCGCCCAGCGGGGAGGAAAGAAACCTGGTATGCGCAGATGTATCGGCAGGAAAATGGCACTTTCGGCATTATGCCAAAAGTGCCATTTTCGGCCGATATGTTTTGGCGGCCGATATATCGGTGCATCCCTAATTATGAACAAGAAACCACCAGGCCCTGCCCGCACTGCAAGGACGCCGGAAAACATTGCACTGTGAGAGAGGCACTGGTTAGGAGCCCGGGACGGTCTGCTCGAAGACATGCAAGTGAGTTAGGGTTGAGTCGTGAATCAGTGAGAACCAAGATCACGGCCGGTGCAAGGATTTTTGCCAACTCAGGCGAAGGTGCATTTTGCTGCCCCCCCCCGGCGCGCACACACGCGCGCGCACGCACACACGCGCGCGCACGCACGCACACACTATACACTAATGCAGAATACCAGCAGTTACAGAGGACTACAAATCCCAGCAATAATACATTATACAGGCTGCTTAATATATTATTGCTGGGATTTGGTGTTCATCTATAGCTGTGTTCTGCAGTGTGCCGCTTTTTTAAAAAAAACAGGAAACTTTAAAACAGGTCCCCCTTACCTGTTTCTGAACCCTTGTAAGTCGCGGCGGCTCTGCGGGCGTGTGTCCGGCCTGTGTGGTGAGCGCGGCATACGCGGCGCAACTCGTGTATGGAGCTGCGAACAGGCGGGCAGGAAATTTAAATTTTTGCAGACAAATCGACCATGAAAAACATTGACAACGTTTTCCATTGTCGATTTTAATCGACTAATTGTTGCAGCTCTATATTATTGCTGGGAGTTGTAGTCCTCTATAGCTGGTGGTATTCTCCATTGCGCTGTATAATGATTATACTGCGCAATGCAGATTACCACTGACCAGTTATAGAGGAACACCAAATCCCAGCAATGATATATTTACCAGCCTGTATAATGTATTATTGCTGGGATTTGTTGTTCCTCTATAGCTGCTAATGTTCTACAGTGTGCCGCTTTATTATACAATGCACAATACAATACAATGCAGCATACCACGTGCACTTTGTTACATTACATACCGCTCTATATCACTGTCTTCACCTCCGCTCCCACTTCAGCCAGCTCCCGATCCCGATACGAGTCCTCCGATGTGTCTGGTCTGGGGTGGGTCACCATGAGAGGGTTCCAATTTCCAAATCTGTGCACCGACCGGCTCCCGAGTCCCTCAACGGGTTGCCGTCGCCTCCAGGATGACGCCGCGGCCGCACTGCCTGCTGGTGTGTCCGGTCCGTCCGTTGCTCCGCCTCCTGCAGCCCTCGCTCCTTCACATGCGGCTGCGCGGCCAGGGGAACCAGGGGCAGGGCCACTTACGTCACTCACTGACGTAGGACTTAGCCAAGTGGACGGCTCAGTGGCGCTCTTCCGGCTTCCCCATAACGCTGCCCTGGCTGGCCCGACAAGTAAGTTGAGACTGAGAGACACTGCACAGGTGAGCGCCGCTGCCGCCGGCGGCGACTCGTCCCTCAGATGCCGCCCGCAGCGGCAGCCCAAACTGAGCTCGATTGGACGGCCGGAGCCGGACTTATGCCGGCGCCCGGCGACTGTCACTGTCAATTTTCCGCCCTGTTCCCTGGCGCCGTAAGGCAAGTGCCCATTTTGCCTTGCGCTAGCCCTGGATCTAGGTGGACCCTCCGTACTGCTCTCTCCTCTTACCCGGTGATGTGAGGGGCGGCTCATTCTCCATCACGACGTCCTTGTAGAGATCCCGGTGTCCTTCTAGATACTCCCACTCCTCCATGGAGAGATAGACAGAGACATCCTGACACCGTATAGGAACCTGACACACACAATGATACAGTCACCACCCAGACACATCCCTTGTCTGTTCCTGGACCATGTCCCAGAATTCCCGGCACCGCTCACCTCTCCCGTCAGCAGCTCCATGATCTTCTGGGTGACTTCTAGGATCTTCTTCCTTTTATTATTCTCAAGCGTCAAGGAGTGAGGTGGAGGCACTCTGATGGTCATGTGGTCTCCAGACTTCATAGGAGAAGAACTCTGTAATTAAAAAAAATCAACCTTAAGAGCTAAGAGTGATGTCATGTGACCTCCCAGAATCCTCCTCAACTCTCCGGTGAGCAGGCAGATGATCTCCAGGGTGAGCTTTAGTAGCTCCTCGGTCATGTGACTCTTGCCCTCGTCCATTCTCATTGATGTGGTCATGTGATCAGTGCAGGCTTCTCTGTAGATGGAGAATTATATAGATTGTTCTGGTTTTTAGGATGAGGTTATACGGGGGTGATACGAGGGGTTCATGTTACTTTCGGGGAGCCGGTTTTAGATCTACAGCCGAGGACCCCATTTAATCGTCAACAGACATTAGAAATATTGCTTTCCGCTCATGCTCCATTGGCAATAAAGTTTATCCAAAGGAAAAGGTCATCAGCTTCTGCCCCTAGCTATGGGTGCCCGATTGGGGAGATTTCCCTCCACTTTCTGTCTCAGAAACACAACAGGAAGTGAGAATAAAAGTGAGCGCGATGGGGGAACAAGGGTCCCGATTGGAAGAGGAAGATTTCCCCTCGCTTCCAGCTCCATTTTGGATTCTACTTTCGGTCCCGGAGGCCGGAGACAATAATCACCAGAAGAAATATATAGTGTTTCTCTACTTTCTTCCAACTCACCTCTCACCCAGGACTTCCTGTCTGCATCTGACATCATTTCCTGCCTGTAGATGACATAAATGCCTTTCCTAGCATCAGTGAGGTCACCACCTTGTGGACCTGGTGTGTCACCACCACCGTCCTGCCACTAGATGGCAGTGTCGCGCTATAAGACCCAAATACCAACTGAAGCACTTGTGGAACGCACAACCAGGAAGTCATATGGAACGCACAGGCTCTAAAAAGCTTTATTAAAAACATCCGGTTGGGACAAATGACATATCCACTTTCAGAGACGGCAGATGCAATTACATCGATTGGCCGCATGGTGGCGGTGTTGTACTACACCCAATATTTCAGTTTAAGACTGCAGTTCACAACAATTGCCACTAGATGGCAGTGCCGCGCTATAAGAACCAAAGCACCAACTGAACACTGGTGGAACGCACAACCAGGAAGTCAGGTGGAACGCACAGGCTCTAAAAAGCTTTATTAAAAACATCCGTTTGGGACACATGACAGATCCACTTTCAGAGACAGCAGATGCAGTTTCATCAACTGGCCGCATGGTGGCGGTGTTGTACTACACCCAATATTATAGTTTTAAGACTGCAGTTCACAACATCTGCTACTAGATGGCAGTGTCGCGCTATCAGACCCAAATACCAAATTAACGCTGGTGGAACGCACAACCAGGAAGTCAGATGGAACGTACAGGCTCTAAAAAGCTTTATCAAAAACATCCGGTTGGGACAAATCACAATTCCACTTTCAGAGATTCCACTTTTCAGCAGATGCAGTTACATCAATTGGCCGCATGGTGGCGGTGTTGCACTACACCCAATATTATGGTTTAGGCCTGCAGTTCATAACATCTGCCACTAGATGGTTGTGTCGCGCTATACGAACCAATCATCAAATGAACACTGGTGGAACGCACAACCAGGAAGTCAGGTGGAACGCACAGGCTCTAAAAAGCTTTACCAAAAACATCCGGTTGGGACAAAACAGCTTTCCAGAGCCCAGAAGTGGAAACAAGGGGGAGACCTCTATTTAGCATGTGGTAATGGAGCCATTTTTTTTGCATGTTTATCCCTTAGTTCTGGTTCACATGTCTGCCTCAGCACATGCATGCATGTATGTGCATTTAGGCAGCTCATTCATTTCAAAGGCTAGTCAATGGGCAACAGCGGCGCCAAAGAAGCATGTGCACTTTTTATTTAATGGGCCACACCAAAGTGCACGTGTTTTGCCGTCCTAAAATCTGCATGTGTAGGGTCATATACCAATATGAGCTGAGTTTATGGCTCGGAACGCTTGTGAATGGCGTTATTAATGTTCTCCCAGACCTCCTATGATCGCGTAAGAGCAATATCCTTCTCCAAGGCCTTGCGTGCTGTTCCGGTGTTGGGTGGAGGAGCTTAAAAAATATTCCAAATTCCATTTAAACATTTGAATTCATTTCCGAAGTGTCTGATCTTCAGATAAGATCATAGTTGGGTTTGCTGAGTCAGGGAACGTTGGCTTGAGCCTATCGTAGAAGTATTTGCCCTTGGAACCATATTGGACAATCCCGGAGGTAAGTCTGGGTTCATGCTCAAGGGAGTGAGGGGATCAGGCACCGGGGACAGAGACAGGGATCCTCGGAACATGGAAAAACGTATTACGGTAGTGCCTATGAGCGAGCGGGTGTTCCTGCGTAGATATGTGTTTGAGATGGATCCACAGTGAGGACTTTAGTGGCCGTTGAACCATAACTTTGTCCAAGTTTACTTCTTTATACGCAGAATACATTCCAATCTGCTGCCTCATGAGTTGGTATGCCCAGAAGTACTTCCCGAAATCCGGAAGGCCCGTTCCTCCTTTGTGCTTTGGTACTGATAGGTAAGCTAGGCTTAGTCCAGGAAGAGCGCTTGTATGGAATGTATAAAAAGTCCTTTGTAAGGATGTGAAGAAGGCTTTGGATAGGTCAGTAGGCTCTTCTGTATTGTGTATCCATTTTCTGAGGTCATAGATCTGTTGAGACCTACTTTTGGGGATACCTGTACACAGCAAGTTAGGCACAGGACGGATCGGGCTCATTGGAGCTCCGCACAGGCATATAGGTGCCCCCTAGGTGATGGCTACACCTGGTACTAGACCAGGAGAAGATTGCACTGCTGTGACCGAGAGACTCCGAATGTGCCTGGCACCTTGGTGACCACCAAGCATATGGTGGCTTGTTCACCAAAATCCCTTTTTGGGGGCAAAATACGTTCTTTGGTTTTACCTTCTTCATATCTACATGTGAGCACAAACTAGTGTAGCTGGTTTTGTATACCTGGACTAAGTGGGTTTCTTGTTTCATTCATTTGAGGTACATGAGTGAATGGAAAGTAATTTTATGGCTCCTTTTAACTCCTCTGATCTATATCTCACCTGTCCTCCATTCTCTCACTATGAATATTCAGCACTGAGGTCACATGACATCGGAGAAGGCCGGCTTGGTTCATACGTAATCCTCAAACTGAAGATGGAGACGTTCGGGAGTCGCATGACTGAGGAGATATTACAGCTCACCCTGGAGATCATCTACCTGCTGACCGGAGAGGTGAGGAGGATTCTGGGAGGTCACATGACATCACTCTTATCTCTATTCATAAAACACAGACCTGACCTGAGAGGTGAGGAGGATTCTGGGAGGTCACATGACATCACTCTTATCTCTATTCATAAAACACAGACCTGACCGGAGAGGTGAGGAAGATTCTGGGAGGTCACATGACTTCACTCTTATCTCTATTAATAAGACACAGACCTGACCGGAGAGGTGAGGAGGATTCTGGGAGGTCACATGACATCACTCTTATCTCTATTCATAAAACACAGACCTGACCGGAGAGGTGAGGAGGATTCTGGGA
>NW_017306573.1:1142720-1190487 GCF_000935625.1 Nanorana parkeri
GAGAGGTGAGGAGGATTCTGGGAGGTCACATGACATCACTCTTATCTCTATTCATAAAACACAGACCTGACCGGAGAGGTGAGGAAGATTCTGGGAGGTCACATGACTTCACTCTTATCTCTATTAATAAGACACAGACCTGACCGGAGAGGTGAGGAGGATTCTGGGAGGTCACATGACATCACTCTTATCTCTATTCATAAAACACAGACCTGACCGGAGAGGTGAGGAGGATTCTGGGAAGGTCATATGTATATTTCTAACTTACCTGAACATGTTCCTTGATGTTGCACAGAATTATGGACCCATCAAGGAGGAGACCAGTGAACATTCCTTTGGAGAATGGAATAGCAGCCAGAATCCAACCATTGAGCCATCACCTCAGACAAGCAACGACAAGAAGATTCTAGAAGTCACCCAGAAGATGATTGAGCTGCTGACAGGAGAGGTGAGCGGTGCCGGGAATTCTGGGACATGATCCAGGAACAGACAAGGGGTGTGTCTGGGTGGTGACTGTATCATTGTGTGTGTCAGGTTCCTATAAGGTGTCAGGATGTCTCTGTCTATTTCTCCATGGAGGAGTGGGAGTATCTAGAAGGACACCGGGATCTCTACAAGGACGTCATGATGGAGGACCACCAGACCATCACACCACCGGGTAAGACTATGAGGGGTTAGAGTTTTATGTCGGTTGTATGAGGCTTGTTTAGTAAAGTGCAAAGTCCTCTGGGAACCAGTGAGAATGTCTCAATAAATGACATCATCTTCCCTATTGTTTTATCTCCTTCTCGTGCAATGGACCTCCTACTGTATTGTTCCACCTCAGTGTGAATACAGACCAATCACTAAATAGTATTATTGTACTTAGGCTTGCCTTTTATATTTATATTCGTCCCAGTGTTTGCATCTCACCAATACGTTTTCTTTCAGCTTTATCGTCTGGAAGACACGGCCTCCTAATTTCTCCATCATCTGACTTTATGAATGAAGACAACAGCATTCCCATCACTGCCAAACGCCCCCCAGCAAAGCAACGGAACACCGTGACATCTTGTCAAGAGGTGGAACATGTTCCATACTCTGACATTTCCACCGCGACAGACATACAAGACTTGTGTCTTCCCATCGTGGAGGAGCACCTCTCGTGTGAGGAACACCTCCTCAACTCTGTCATCTCCAATCCCACACATCATACACAGGAGGCCTTCACAGCTCAAGAACATCTCCCCAGCTCTGACATTTTCATACTTGCCCTTTCTACACAATTGGAATCTTCTCCTATAAAGGAGGGGTCACTCTCAGCTGAAGGACATCTACCACACTTAAACATCTCTTCACCAGAAGACCACATACAATACATATCCAATCAGATGATGGAGGAACAGCTCTTGTCCGGTGAAGTGAAACACGTTCCGTACATTTCTACGGCCACTCATCATGGACAATCTACAGCTACTGATTGTAAAAGGGATCCCCACTTGGCTGAAGAACATGTCCCAAGCACCAATCTTGCACAATCTACACCTATTTACGAAGGGTTCCTCTCATCAGAACACGTTCCACACTCTGAGATGTCCATGCCTCCAGAACAAATGCAATACATATCAATTCAGATTATTGAGGGACCTCTTTCCTGTGAAGTAGAACACCTCCCACCCACTGAGATCTCCCCGCTAACACAATCTACCCCTACTGAAATTAGGGATGAGCCCCTCTCTGCTGTAGAACACTTTCCAGACATCGCCATGGCCACCCACAATGCACCACCCACAACTCCTGATGTTAAGGGTGAGCCCCTCTCTGCTGTAGAACATTTTCCAGACATAGCCATGGCCACCCACCATGCACCACCCACAACTCCTGATGTTAAGGGTGAGCCCCTCTCTGCTGTAGAACATTTTCCTGATATCGCCAGGGCCACCCACCATGCACAGTCTGCAACTCCCGATGTGAAGGATGAGCCCCTCTCAGCTGTAGAACAATTTCCACATATCTCCATAGTCGCCCATCATGCACCATCTACAACCACTGATGTTAAGGAGGAGGTCCTCTCAACCGTAGAACATCTCCACCGCCATAGCATTTCGGCACCCACATGTTATACACAATCAACATCTCCTCATGTTAAGGAGGAAGGCCTCTCAGCTCCAGAACAGTTCCCCAACCCTGACAGCTCAACACCGACACATCATATGTATTCCACAACTCCTCATGTTAAGGAGGAACAACCCTCAGATGAGGAACATCTCCCCAACATCACACACCCTAGTCATACATATTCTCCATGTACTGATGTTAAAGAGGAGCCCCTCTCACGTGAAGAAAAGGACCCTTCAAGATGTAATGTGGAACCAACTGGATCTATCCAAAATAAAACGACTTCTATTAAGGACGATTCAAACCCATGTGAAAAAGGGAGTTCTATGAGCATAAAGGAACCTTCCGGCACTGAATCTGGCCAACGTTCTCCTCCTAGGTTGAATCATCCAACACCGCCACCCGCTCAAATGAATCAAAGACGCTTTGTGTGTGGCGAATGTGGACGCTGTTATTCTATCATCTCCAACCTGGAGATGCACATGAAGACTCACTCTGGAGACACGCTGTACAAATGCTGGGAATGCGGAGAGACGTTCGGCGAGGCGTCGCCGCTTGCTGACCACTACTTGCGGCATGCCGCGGAGAAGGAGCGCCTCAACGCAGCGTTTTTGAGAGACCGTGCGGAGGGCGAGACTTCTTCAAGCCCTCGCGCCAAGAAACCCCTCCCCAAGAAGCAGCCGTTTAACTGCACTATTTGCGGGGGGAAGTTTTCCTCAAAGTACAATTTGAATGTGCACATCAAACGTCACACCGGGGTGAAACCGTTTTCCTGCCCCGATTGTGGCAAAGGTTTCACCAGCAAGTATGCTCTCAACAAGCACTGCAAGAACTACTCAATGGTCAAGCCGGCTTCTTGTCCGGAAATCGAGAGAACTTTGGATCAGCAGGCTGATCTAACCAGGCACATGATAGGACACCCAAAGCAAAGGGACTATTGCTGCTCCAGTCGCCAGAAGTTCTTCCTGAGGGAGACAACCCTTCTGAAACCCCGACTGATCTACCCTAAAGTGCCGTCAGAGGAGGAATCCAGGCCTACCAGTGGGGAGATAGAAAGCTGTGATGTGTCACATGAGACTTTATAAACCACATCCATAACAATGACTTTAAAAACACCATCACAAAGGTACAAAAACTACCGTACGTAACTATCTTGCACTGTAATAGACACATGGGGACCCATCTGTTAGTTCAACCTTGGCTGATATCTATTTGTGCATCATGTGATGTCTTTTCTTGGGATAAAATGATTTTTGAAGTTCTGCTACCTTTGTCCTTGCAGTCGAAAATAATTTCTGCTTCCTAGCAGCTGTCCAAGCTCTTGCAAAATGTGGGCAGGTTCCTGGGCGACTAAGATCTACGACATCTCAAGCTACCTGCTCACCACACAAAAGAGTGGTTTGTTTATGGGTGAGTGATCACAAGTAAAGCCAGAATGACCGTCAAAGTTGGGAAACAGAAGGCTTCATCCGTATTTTGATTCTGTAATATGATGGTGATCTGGGAACCCCCAGCTTGTTATCCAGGACAGACTGCGGACTCTTCCCTCACATGTAGAAGGTCATTTCTATGCTGTTCCCCACTACCAAGCCAACCTTGGATAATGGAATTGGTGAACAGTGAAGAAGGAACAGAACGAAGAGCTCAGGAACAACACTGCCTGTGAGGTGTTCCCGGAAGAATAGTTCAGGAAGGACACACTCAGCGATCCTGTGAGGTGTTCAGCAAGAAGCATTGAGGAAGGACACTCCCAGTGAGATGTTCAGGAAGAAGAGTTCAAGAAGGACACTCCTAGTGACCCAGCAAGATGTTCAGGGAGAATAATTTAGGAAGAAAACACTCAGTGATCCTGTGAGGGGCTCAGAAAGAAGAGTTCAGGAAGGGCCCTCCCCGTGACCTTGTGAGGGGTTCAGGAAGGACACTCCAGTAACTGTGAGGTGTTCAGGAAGGACACTCCAGTGACTGTGAGGTGTTCAGGAAGGACATTCACAGTGACCTGTGAGGTGTTCCCGGAAATAGAGTTCAGGAAGGACACTCCCAGTGACCCTGTGAGGGGTTCAGGAAGGACACGCATAGTGACCCTGTGAGGTGATCAGGAAGAAGGGTTCAGGAAGGACATTCCCAGTCAACCTTTGAGGTGAGCAGGAAGTAGAGTTTAGGAAGGACACTCCTAGTGACCCTGTGAGGTGATCAGGAAGAAGAGTTCAGGAAGGACATTCCCAGTCAACCTTTGTGAGCAGGAAGTAGAGTTCAGGAAGGACACTCCCAGTGACCCTGTAGGGTTTTCATGAAGAAGAGTTCAGGAAGGACACTCCTAGTGACCCTGTGAGGTGGTCAGGAAGGACACTCCTAGTGACCCTGTGAGGGATCAGGAAGAAGAGTTCAGGAAGGACACTCCTAGTGACCCTGTGAGGTGTTCAGGAAGAAGAGTTCAAGAAGGACACTCCTAGTGACCCGGTAGGGTGCTCAGGAAGAAGAGTTCAGGAAGGACACTCCTGGTGACCCTGTGAGGGGTTTAGGAAGAACATTCCTAGTGACCCTGTGAGCTGCTGTCTGGACTCTGTATGTGTTGGATTGCAGAGAACGTAGAACAAAACATTCCACCTGTCTTGTATCATATAAAGTCCTTGACGTTCCCCCTCATAGCCATCTGTGTGACGTCTAACGGTCATTATAATAATCACATGAACACTTGTTTTCTTTCATTGCTCTTTATTTGACATTATCCGATGGAACACAAAATAAAAAATGTTACTGGCATATATATATTTTTTTTTTCTGGGACATGATAACCGCCATCATTCTGTCAATTATAAAACTATTTATTCTAACTGGAGACTGTGGTCCAGCATGAAGGTGCATTGTGGACCAGTAGCCACAGTTGATGTATGCCCATAGAACTATTCAGCCCAGCAAATCAATACACACCGGCGCTCAGTAAGCTGCACCACTCGAATCTTTGCTTGCAGCAGCTGACCCATTGCAGGCGCTATGACCTTCATTGGTCCCACCTCCGGAAAATGGCTGGAAGCTAGATGGATCACCATCCCTCGGACGTGCTTCTGCATGGCTCCTGCCTACGGGAAGTTGTTGGACACCACAGACTTTTTAGACCATTCATATTGAGTCCACAAAAGCAGCTTTAGGTTCCTGGTTCGGAAAGTAGCTGTTTCCAATCTAGAACACTCTTATATTAAAACTAAGGAGAAACCAAATATGTAAATGAGAATTTTTTGTACATTAGCCCCACCCACGAGGAACAGCAAAGACAGAATATCAGTACAGACAGCTTCGTTTTAAGATTTCCTTTGGTGGGAATCTGTTTTTTTCAATCTGCAGATGGATCTTGGATACGTATTAGGTTTATGACATGTATTCTCTGCAAAGAACACTGAATCGTTCACATCATTCTCTGCACCAGAGGAGCTTACACTCTAATGTCCCACCACGGTCACACACTTATATATTTATATGGCTCTGACATATAACGCAGTGCTGTACGGAGAACAATGTGCCAGTCACACCAGTCTCTCCACAAGAAGAACCTGCTCCCAATAGACAGCAGTGATGCCATTGGTTCAAGCCGTTCACCTCCATGAGGTCTGAAAATATCAAATTTGGGTGGACTGAACCTTTCAGCATAGAACGTTCCTAAACTGCGACATCATAGGGATTCCTCATCCGCCCCATTACATAACACGGGGAGCCAACCCATGACCTTGTAGATGCACGGCGAGGGCGCATTTGCTAAAGTAACACATCCCGCACTCTGAGCAAGAGTACGG
Source organism: Nanorana parkeri (assembly GCF_000935625.1). Taxonomy (NCBI): domain Eukaryota; kingdom Metazoa; phylum Chordata; class Amphibia; order Anura; family Dicroglossidae; genus Nanorana; species Nanorana parkeri. Next base: position 1,148,603 of record NW_017306573.1, read on the forward strand.
TTTGCCACCAGGCCGCGTCCGCTGGTGTCTAGCCAGGTCGGAGTTGTACCGGTAGCTCTTCCCGCAGTCCAGGCACGAATAGGGCTTGTCTCCGGTGTGAAACTTCTGGTGCCGGATGAGATTCGAGCTGCTGATGAAGCTTTTGCCACACTCGGAGCAGGAATAAGGCTTCTCCCCCGTGTGAACCCGCCTGTGCGTGACGAGGTGCGAGCTGCAGGTGAAAGACTTCCCGCACTCCGAACACGAATACGGCTTCTCGCCCGTATGAGTCCTCTGGTGCAGGATGAGGTGGGATTTGCTGTTGAAGCACTTCCCACACTCGGGGCAAGAAAACGGCTTCTCTCCCGTGTGAATGCGCTGGTGGTGGACCATTACCGACCTCCAGGAGGAGGACTTCCCGCACTCTGAGCAGAAGAAGGTTTTTCCTTTCCGGAGAATCATCAGATGCTTGCCGAGACTCAGCTGTGGGTCAGAAGGCTTTTCACCAGTCCCGGAGAACCCAGCTTTGGTGAAATCACCACCTGCACCAGCACTGTAGTCGTAATGAGAATATGATTCCTCACCGGGGTTGGCTTGCCGGGAGTGCTCCTGATTTGGCGAGGCAGAAAAATGGTTCCCAAGGGAAGTCACAGTTTCATCCAAGTTTTCCAGCATGATGGATTCATCTGAGATCTCTGGAGATGTGGCCCGCATTTCATTGGAGGATATGTTGGGATCTGTGCGTTGGAGATCTTCTTCCTCCTTGATGGTGAAAGATAGGTATTGCGCAGCAGGGGAATAAATATCCAGCTTTCCCGGGTGCCCGTCTTCATGTGATAATGTATCAACTTGAGATGTATGTTGTCTTGGTTTGGAGACCACCAGCCGGGGGAGACGTTCTTCAGCTGACAGGGGTTCCTCTTTGATAAGAGTCGGTGTGGAGATTTCAGAGTCTGATGGATAGGCTTCTTCAGAACCATTGGGCATCAGGGACATATGGTGGGTACTATCCATAGCTACTGACACACCCACATCATGGAAATTGGATTGCTCTTTGCTGCAGTTGGGTAGATCATGATTTGCATCTATGTAAGAAAAACAAAAGCCATCTTCATTAGGTTTCTGATTGTGGTGCCTTATGTACAAGCACCCATTGATGCAAGTATTAAACCCAAAGCTAAGGAGGGGACACGAGGACACATATGGAGGAAGAGGGGGCAATATAGTGTGACCAGGACCTATGAGATGTCCTACTTTCTTCCCAAGTGCAGAGAGAGTAAAACAGCAAAATGGGCATTTGGGACCTATTAAGGACCTATCTCACGTCACGTCCCAAACAGGAGATGAGCAGCAGGTAAACTTACCATGAGTCCATATAGACGTAGAGTCTTCCAGCTTTGCGTGGTCACTCAGAGTTGTTTGTCCCAAATACTTCCACACCTGCAGAAGGGGAAGAGTTCATAATGATAATGACACCTCATGTTCTTCACAGGTTCCTGCAGTCATGCTACCAAGTCCATGAATGTTAACCCTAAGCTGTAGGTTCAGTTGACCCAAAACCTCAACTTCAGGCAGATGCTGGAGATTTATACCCCTCAGGGCGTCCAATACCAAGTCCTACTATACCTTATATACACTATATTGCCAAAAGTATTGGGACACCCATCCAAATCATTGGATTCAGGTTTTCCAATCACCTCCATGGCCACAGGTGTATATAATCACGCACCTCTTAATGCAGACACTTCTACAAACATTTGCCAGGAGAACGGTACTTGCCTGACTGCATTGTGCCAAGTGTAAAGTTTGGTGGAGGGGGGATTATGGTGTGGGGTTGTTTTTCAGGGGTTGGACCTGGCCCCTTAGTTCCAGTGAGGGGAACTCTTAAGGCATCAGCACACCAAGACATTTTGGACAATTTCATTCTCCCAACTTTGTGGGAGGAGTTTGGGGATGGCCCCTTCCTGTTCCAACATGACCACGCACCAGTGCAGAAAGCAAGGTCCATAAAGACATGGATGGGGGGAGTTTGGGGTGGAGGAACGTGACTGGCCGCAGAGAGTCCTGACCTCAACCCCATAGAACACCTTTGGGATGAATTAGAGCGGAGACTGCGAGCCCGGCCTTCTCCCCCAACATCAGGCACCTGACCTCACAAATGGTCCAACATTCCCATAGACACACTCCTAAACCTTGTGGATGCCTTCCCAGAAGAGTTGAAGCTGTTGTAGCTTCAAACCAATACTGAACCCTCCGGACTACGACTGGGATGCCATTAAAGTTCATGCGCATGTAAAGGCGTCCCAATACTTTTGGCCATATAATGTATTTGTATCTTGTGAAGACTTAATCAGAAGGCCAACCCCAAGATGTGTGGGAACACCCAAAGCTCAAAGGTAGAGAAGAATGGAGCCATCACAAATGGTCCTCACCCCCCAGGTGTTGCAGTTACTCCTGTTAATTCTCCATTATACAGATCAAATTAAGAATCCAGTGGGGATGGTGGGCTATGGGCAGCCCCAAAAACTAGTGCTATGTGTCAACATCTCGCCACTGAAAATTCTGAGCCATAGAAGAAACTGGTGGTTTGACTTCTTCAGCATCTACCATCCACGGAAGCATCATTTTTGGTTGGAAGGAACCTTTTAGCTTCACCATGGCCCATAATGGGTCCATTGACCAACTCTTGTTTGGAGTCAATTAAGGTTTTTGATGGGCTATGAACGTGAATTTCCCTTTTAGAGCTCTATCACGTTGACCAGTGGGCCGTCCTACTTGATTTGACAATAATTCTCAGAGCAGTCCTTCTGATAACTTAGCTTGGGCCAGCCAGGTGACTCTGACAGAGTTCTATTGACGCGGAGTCAACGAGAGACTTGTAGTGTGGCTCTGCAGCGTTCAAGCAATGCTCACCTCTCCAGTCAGTATGTGAATGACCTGGTTGGTGAGTTCCAGAATTTTCTTGTCGTTCTTCTCCTGCTTCTTGAAGGGAAGTGAAGGATTCATAGTTTGGCTCAAGCCCCCACAGACACGGGAAGTGAAGCCACCACCAGATGTCCTCTTCATTACTTCATAGTCCTGCAATTGGAGAGGGAATGGAATGTATTTTGCCACCAAGAACAGCAGAGTGAGTATAGCATTACCGAACTCCCTTCATTATAGAGATTGAGGGGTGTCATGTGACCCTCCCGGAATCCTCCTCACCTCTCCAGTCAGCAGGTAGATGGTCTCCAGGGTAAGGTTTAGTATTATTTGGGTGACGTTATTGTTGTCCATCCTCATTCTTGGGGCGTCCATTAAATAATTAGGCTTTGGCAATCTGAAACTGGCAAGGAAGAGATCTTTAGTCCATAAAATGGCTATTTTGGTTTTATCTGATTGCGCAAGACTTAGTAAAAGATGACGGGACGGGAATGGCGTGGAACTCTACGATCGTTTGTAACCCGACCAATTGATTGATACCTTACCTATGTCTTCAGGTTGAGTCTGAGGACAGGCTGGAGGTTGTCGGAATCACATGGTTTGTGTTTTCGGCTGTCACACTGGTGGAATGGGTTCAGTCAGAGTTATTTAGTAACAAATCACTACTACATATAATAATATCAGCATTGAGTTAACTTCTCCCACACTCCAGCATCACAAACCCATCACATCTGCTCTCAAGGTTTAGACACTCAGGGGATCATGGGAGCCTACATTCTGCTCTGTGGACTACAACAAAATGGCTACCGCCTTCCTAAATCTACCAGCCACAAAATACCCTAAAACAAACCACAAACTAAAGAGACCGGTGCTGCCTGCTCAAGAAAATGACCTCAGTGATATTTCGACACCGTATGCAACCAAATAATATTTCTGAAAATCGCTAAACCTACAACAAAATGGCCGCCGCGCTTCCTAATCGGGGACACTTTTGTTTTTTACTGTTACAAAGCGGTTGCTGAAGTCTCAGACGTGTTTGTGTTTTCCTGCCAGGGTAAAAATAGGGATTTGCCAGGGTAAATATGAGAAATGATCGGTTTATGGTGGCGGAAGAGGACTTGTTTGTTTGGATTGTTAAAGGGTCGATCTACAACAAAATGGCCGCGACTGTTTACTTCAGACTATCACCCCGGAAGAGCTTGTGAGCTGGTCGTGACTTCCGGTCGTGGTGTTTAACGCTGCTGGTGAGTTGGTTGAGGTGTATATGGGACATTGGGTGGCTGGGGACTCGGGGAGGGCAGACAGGGTGTCACTCTGTTTCAGGTTGGGCATAGTCACGTGCAGCTGTTCCTCATAGCAACTATGCAGTGGGCAGAAGAGGCCTCACTGGTTGCTATGGCTAACTGCCACATGGCAGCCACATTGACTGAACTTAGTGTTTGGTACATAAACTTGCGGGGGTAAGTTGATGCCTAGCGGCGCCTGCACTGATGGAACACTGATCAAAAGCAGGAGTAAGTTCAATGATTGCAGCAACGGGTTCCTTTAAGACATGGGCGAGTGTTCCTTTAAGACATGGGGGGATGTTCTTTTAATAAATGGGTCATGTGATGCACGAGCTTTGCTTGGGTTGGGTTGAGGAGTCTGGTTGGGCGCCCGAAACTGGTCGGTAGATGGAATCACCGGAGTTCACCCAGAACCTAATTAGTTTGGGGTCGGGCCCTGACCACGGGTTTATTTCGGCAGGCTTTGTTGTCTTTCTTGTATCTTGCTCGCTGACCCACATCTTGCTCCTCCGTATTTCAGGTTGCCACCATGTCGGACGACGTCCTCGGCGGGAGCTCGGAGGTCAGCAGTTCCTGGCCGTCCTCCACCCCCAGCGTTCCATCCACCAAGTTTGAGCTGGAGAAGGAGACGGAGCTCCGGCTGGAGGTGGAAGGCTCGGCCCCCGTGCAGGTGGAGTTGGTCTCGGGCCAGGCCGAGGTGTTCGGCACAGAGCTGGTGAAGAACAAGAAGTACACGTTCCCGCCGGGCAGCCGAGCCGCCGTCTTCACCTGGCACGGTTGCTGCGTCCAGCTGTTTGGAAGTGCGGACGTGGGCTACGTCTCTAAGGACACCCCCATGCTGCTCTACCTCAACACCCACGTGGCCCTGGAGCAGATGCGGGTGCAAGCGGAGCGGGAAGGAGAGCGCGGGCCCCGGGTGCTGGTGGCCGGGCCGTCCGATGTGGGTAAATCTACGCTCTGCCGACTGCTCTTGAACTATGGAGTGAGGATCGGCCGGCGCCCAGCCTTGGTGGAGCTAGATGTCGGGCAGGGCTCGGTGTCGGTCCCGGGGACGGTCGGGGCTCTGTGTGTGGAACGGCCAGCTGACGTAGAGGAAGGGTTCTCGACTCAGGCACCACTTGTCTATCACTTCGGCTCCACTACACCGGGGACCAATATCAAGCTGTACAACAAGGTGAGGAAGGACATTTTATAATTCCCTTATTGATTACTCACTGGCTGGTCTGGGCCCTTTCATGTCACCATCTTGGGGACATTCCAAAACTCTTCTGGCTACCCTTGCTTCTTGGCAAATTTCCACCGATGAGTCCACGGTACTTGGACCTCTACTGTACTTGGACCTCAGTGGCTCTACACGGGACATGTATGTTGGCCAGATATGGTTATAGACCTGTCTGAGCATTGAACCATATACTATATTGCCAAAAGTATTGAGACGCCTTTACACGCACATGAACCCTAATGGCATCCCAGTCTTAGTCCGTAGGGTTCAGTATTGGGTTGGCTCCGCCCTTTGCCGCTATAACAGCTCCGCCTCTTCTGGGAAGACGTCCACAAGGTTTAGGAGTGTGTCTATGGGAATGTTGGACCATTTGTGAGGTCAGGTACTGATGTTGGGGGAGGGGCTCGCAGTCTCCGCTCTAATTCATCCCAAAGGTGTTCTATGGGGTTGAGGTCAGGACTCTGTGCAGGCCAGTCAAGTTCCTCCACCCCAAACTCCCCCATCCATGTCTTTATGGACCTTGCTTTGTGCACTGGTGCACAGTCATGTTGGAACAGGAAGGGGCCATCCTCAAACTCCTCCCACAAAGTTGGGAGCATAAAATTGTCCAAAATGTCTTGGTATGCTGATGCCTTAAGAGTTCCCTTCACTAGAACTAAGGGGCAAAGCCCAACCCCTGAAAAACAACCAATCTGTGGCCAATCTGAAGGCCACACCAAGTTTGGAGGTCTGTAGCTATTGACTCTGCAGACAGTTGGCGACTTCTGCGCACTGTGCGCTTCAGCATGCGCTGACACCGCTCTGTCATTTTACGTGGCCTCCCACTTCGTGGCTGAGTTGCTGTTGTTCCCAGTTGCTTCCACTTTGTTATAATACCAGTAACAGGTGACCGCGGAATATTTAGTAGGCAGGAAATGTCACGGAACACCAGAATCCAATGATTTGGAGGGGGAGGGGCCCAATACTTTAGGGAATATAGTGTATATGAGATGGAATACGTTCCTGGGATGGATAGTAAGGCGGTATGGTGGCCATGCTTGTCTTCATCTGGGAAAACATTTTTAGCATCATGGCCAGCTTGTTCATCTTCTTGATGGTCAAATCCAGACAGATTGGAAGGTTGGGTGAAATACAGTATAATGGTTTCATTTGTGGGTTGATGCTGGTGGCTTCACCAGGGGTTGGTGAAATCATTCTACTGCAGGTCCCAGCTCTGCCATTAGAAAGACCTCCACATGGTGGTGGCATCTGATGAAGCTTGGCAGTAAGGTGTTCACCTAAGAATAAGTTCTCAGTACCCGTACCATGGGACTATGTGTCTTTCCTATGTCCCGTATATGACCTCTGACCCTTGTTTTACTTCTTCCACAGTTGACCTCCCGCCTGGCTCACGTCTTCAACCTGCGATGCGAATCCAATCGCCGAGCAGCGGTCAGCGGCTGCATCATTAACACCTGCGGCTGGGTCAAAGGCGGCGGCTACCAAGCCATCATTCACGCCGCCTCTGCTTTCGAGGTGGACGTCGTGATCGTGCTGGACCAAGAGCGCCTGTACAACGACCTCCACCGCGACCTCCCGCACTTCGTCCACACCGTCCTTCTCCCGAAATCCGGCGGCGCCTCGGAGAGGTCCAAGGAGTGCAGAAGGGAGGCCAGAGACCAGCGGGTGCGGGAGTACTTCTACGGCGCTCGGGGTTCTCTCTACCCTCACGCCTTCGAGGTGAAGTTCTCCGAGGTCAAAGTCTACAAAGTGGGGGCTCCGTCTATCCCCGACTCCTGCCTTCCCCTGGGCATGTCGCAGGAGGACAATCAGCTGAAGCTGGTGCCGGTGACACCCGGCAGGGACATGGCCCACCACCTGCTCAGCGTGGTGCCCCTCGAGGGCGGGCTACCAGATGAAAGCATCGAGGAGAAAATGGAACAGGAAGGGGCCATCCTCAAACTCCTCCCACAAAGTTGGGAGCATAAAATTGTCCAAAATGTCTTGGTATGCTGATGCCTTAAGAGTTCCCTTCACTAGAACTAAGGGGCAAAGCCCAACCCCTGAAAAACAACCAATCTGTGGCCAATCTGAAGGCCACACCAAGTTTGGAGGTCTGTAGCTATTGACTCTGCAGACAGTTGGCGACTTCTGCGCACTGTGCGCTTCAGCATGCGCTGACACCGCTCTGTCATTTTACGTGGCCTCCCACTTCGTGGCTGAGTTGCTGTTGTTCCCAGTTGCTTCCACTTTGTTATAATACCAGTAACAGGTGACCGCGGAATATTTAGTAGGCAGGAAATGTCACGGAACACCAGAATCCAATGATTTGGAGGGGGAGGGGCCCAATACTTTAGGGAATATAGTGTATATGAGATGGAATACGTTCCTGGGATGGATAGTAAGGCGGTATGGTGGCCATGCTTGTCTTCATCTGGGAAAACATTTTTAGCATCATGGCCAGCTTGTTCATCTTCTTGATGGTCAAATCCAGACAGATTGGAAGGTTGGGTGAAATACAGTATAATGGTTTCATTTGTGGGTTGATGCTGGTGGCTTCACCAGGGGTTGGTGAAATCATTCTACTGCAGGTCCCAGCTCTGCCATTAGAAAGACCTCCACATGGTGGTGGCATCTGATGAAGCTTGGCAGTAAGGTGTTCACCTAAGAATAAGTTCTCAGTACCCGTACCATGGGACTATGTGTCTTTCCTATGTCCCGTATATGACCTCTGACCCTTGTTTTACTTCTTCCACAGTTGACCTCCCGCCTGGCTCACGTCTTCAACCTGCGATGCGAATCCAATCGCCGAGCAGCGGTCAGCGGCTGCATCATTAACACCTGCGGCTGGGTCAAAGGCGGCGGCTACCAAGCCATCATTCACGCCGCCTCTGCTTTCGAGGTGGACGTCGTGATCGTGCTGGACCAAGAGCGCCTGTACAACGACCTCCACCGCGACCTCCCGCACTTCGTCCACACCGTCCTTCTCCCGAAATCCGGCGGCGCCTCGGAGAGGTCCAAGGAGTGCAGAAGGGAGGCCAGAGACCAGCGGGTGCGGGAGTACTTCTACGGCGCTCGGGGTTCTCTCTACCCTCACGCCTTCGAGGTGAAGTTCTCCGAGGTCAAAGTCTACAAAGTGGGGGCTCCGTCTATCCCCGACTCCTGCCTTCCCCTGGGCATGTCGCAGGAGGACAATCAGCTGAAGCTGGTGCCGGTGACACCCGGCAGGGACATGGCCCACCACCTGCTCAGCGTGGTGCCCCTCGAGGGCGGGCTACCAGATGAAAGCATCGAGGAGAAAAACGCGGCGGGGTTCATCGTCATCAGCGGCGTGGACATTGAAAGGCAAACGCTGACGGTGCTTTCCCCAGCACCCCGACCTCTGCCCAAGTGCGTCCTGCTCATCATGGACATAAGGTTCATGGACCTTAAATAATCGCTGGAAGAGACGCGTTTCTTTGGTTGGCCTTTTTCGAAAAGGAAATCTTAAGTTCTTATCAAGTTGTATTTTATATTTGCTTCCTCGCAGCGCCGGGGATTGTTCTAGAGCTTGTTTGGTTGGCCATCCTTCTCCCACATCTTGTGGCTTTATAAGTGGGGGCAGGGGGACCCGGACGATGGCTGCTAAAAGGAACTGACATTGACGCGCCACACCGCCGGTCATTAGTCCAGATACAGATTTATTTTAATGTAGAATGAGGTAGAAGACCTGTATGAAAGTTGCAACGCATTTCTGGGCCAAAACACGCCCTCTTTTCCAGGGTTTAACCATCTGCAGTGGTAAAGTACAGTGTTCATCTGCAACTGGTTGAAGCTGCATTTCATCTGCAACTGGTTGAAGCTGCTTCGGCTACCTGCTGCCACTCTGTACTTCATTTGATGAAGGGGGTGAGTTTTGGCCCCCGAAACGCGTTGCTACTTTCATATGTCTTCTCCTTAGCCATGGTGTGGCACTTCAATCTCAGAGCCATTCAATTGCATTAGAAACCAAGGGAGCTGTGGGGAACCTGTGGCATGTAGAAGCTGCCGGACCAGAATCCAGACACCTTGTATAAACATCACTGCAACGCGATTGGATAGAAATGGCGATAGGCCCATTGTAGGGTACCAGTGCAACCTGTTCATTCTTCCCTAGGTATTCCTCCTGACCCTTCACTCGTTCCTGTGGTGCAAGGTTCATCAGGGATAGCAGAGGCCATGGTGGCTAGCACACTTGACCTGCGACATCACACATTGAAAGCTGAAGTTTAATCTGCTTCTATGTTGCCTTCCCTGGTTCCTCCCCCTCCCCCCACCTTTCCTCATCAACATGTCAATTAAACTTTTACATATAACCTTTACGTTTTTTATTACATACCTTATTTTGTCGTCGGGGTCTTTGTGCTTCTCTATACAATGCAGGTAGATCGTGGCAGGTGCGAGGGGCCGGCAGTGTGCTGTACATGGCTTCCTGACAACATCACAGCACGCTGCCTCAGCACTTCCCGCATCAGCCCCGATACAAGTAGTGGGCTGGCTCTTGGGAGGAGTTATGCAAATATCAAAACGCTTTAATGGGTGTCTGGGGGGGGCGTGGGCGTTCCTAGGCAGGCTAAACCGCCCATGATTGAAAGAACTGAAATCCAATGAAAGAAAGGGGCGGGCCTGGGACATTTAAGTTGGACAGGAGACGGTTAGATGATGCTGGACGTCCGGCGCGACGTTGATTAGAGCAGCGTCCGGTGGGGTGAGTTGGCCGGCAGGAGAGTCGGACCGCTGCTTGTGTGCAGGGGGGTCAGACCGTCCTACTGCTACCAGGAAATGAGGCGGACTCTAAGTGACTTGCTGCAGCTTCTGAGACATCCATTTTGTAAACACGGCATCCCCGGAGGTTTATAGAGTCTGGTACTGAGCTTTGTTGTAGGAGAGTCGGACCCCTTGTACTCGAACACTAGTGGCCCGGCTCCTGATCCACTGCTCTCGCACATAAGGAGCGGCCCAGCTTGCCTGTGGGCCCACCGAACGCTGCTCTAATCAACACCACTCTGGCTTCCTAAGCAGTGTTCAGGAGGGGTGACCTGTTGGTAGCAGCAGGAGAGTCCAACCCCTTGCTCTCACACACAAGGCGTGGCCAGGCTCTCCTGCGACCCAGGACATCCCACCGAACGCTGTTCTAATCAACACCACTCCTAAGGCTTCCTAAACAGTATTAGAGCTGCACATAAATAAAGGGGCGGGGTTCTTGTGCTGACGTCATTGACCTTTAATGGCCGTATTAGGTCATTATCGTTGACCAAATAAAGCCACGCGGTCATAGAAGGTCAATGTTGTCACTGCGTTCCGGCCGCAGATGATGGTTCGGAAGAGTTCTCTCCGTGAACTTTTCGGACCAAAGCTGAGCTCATCCCTACTCTTCATATGGCAAGAGGGAATGGAGATGAGCGAGAGGAGGTGTAACACCTACTTGATGGCAAGGCGGCACCTAACTTAAGCTTCAAGAATGCAGCTCCCTCTCTCTTTTCACCGGTTCCACGGGATGCCAAAGCCCACCAAAACCTTTTGTCAATAGAAGGCAAGCCGAGACTCTATTGTCCCACCATCTCTTGAACATTTCATCAACAAAGCTTCAGGTCTGCTCCCGTGGGAAAGGCCACCTTCACTTCCAATTAAGAACTTGCCCCAAGTCCCCATCCTTGGACATCATATGGTCGTTGCCATGGTACTTCATGTTCGCCATCAACGTCTTCTTTGACCGGTAGAATTTGCCGCACTCAGCACGGATAGGGCTTGCCGGTCACATGGATCTTCTGATGAACGGCAAGGGCGTAGCTCCAGATGGAACATTTGCCGCAGTCCAGACATAGAGCTTCTCCTCTGAGTAGATCCGATGGTGGATGACCAGGGCGGGCTTCTTGCTGAAGCACTTGCCACACTCAGGGCAGAGATAGGGCCGTTCCCCGTGGGTGAGGAGGTACTGGCCGCTGCTAAAGGACTTGTCACACACGGGACAGGCGAAGGATTTCTCCCCGTGCGAGATCTTTGGTGGGCCGCCAACGACATTTGCCGCACACGGGGCAAGGAAAGGGTTTCTCTCCGCTGTGAATCCTCAGGTGCCTGACCAGCGTTGACTTGACAAGAGAAGCTCTGCTTACATTCGGCACAGGAGAATGGCTTCCCAACCCCCCCGGTGGGACCTCTGGTGGACCAGGAGATTGATGTATATCTTCTGTACTGTCATTGACTTCAGCTCCTCATGAATCTTATTGTTTCATCTTTAAAAAGATAAGATTGTAATTCCTGATATTACCACACGATGTCGCTGCGGTGCCCCGGCTCAGGTGCAGGCCAGGCATCACGAAGAGATCCCTGAGCAATCCACCTGAACGCCAGACGGGAAGTGACGTCCGTCCCCTCGCAGAGCCTGGCCTGGCTGGAACGCACGGGGCAGGAAGTGCTTTATTAGCAACTTCCGATCGGGACAGACAGCGGCGGACGCTGCAGGAGAGGAGGGCGGTGTGTGCGGCGGGAAGCTACCGGGTGAGTGGCGGGGAATTTGCCCCGCTGAGTGCTGCTATTACAGGGGGGACTGACCGTGCCTCCCTCTCATCGGGCGTGTTCGCAGCTCCACGTGCTGAGCCCGCCAGGAAGCTGACAGCGCCGCAGTGCCGATCGCTGGAACGGAGACATTTCTCGATCTCTGCGGCCCAAGCCCATCACTATATGACGTCTCATCCATTCTCTGATTCTAGGCCAAGCTTTGAGGTCACGCGTAGGAGGACGTCCTGATGGAGAATCGGCTGCCCCTCCCCCTGTCTCCGGGTAAGAGGAGGGCAGACAATGGTCCGGGCTCTGTAGAGGAGATGATGATGTATATGGTCAGTGCGATGTGTGTGTGCCGCCCGGGTCTGGGATGAGCCGGTAAAAGGGAATATTGGGCTAATGTTCGGTAGGGAAGGTCACATCACGTCTTATAATTGACCCCGGACTCCGATTACCTGATGATTGCTGATCCCTATCTACCTCTTCTCTTTTACTGATACCTCCAGCGTACTTTTCCACTTCTGCCCTGTGTAATACCCAAAACTTTCAGGCATTGCAGGACAAGGGACCTATTCCTCCCAGGATGCAATGGTTGGCACCTTGAGTGGCCAATAGCCATTCCCAAGTGCCATGTGAGCATTGGCCCTGTGTAAGTACTGGCATGGCTGAGCGGCCAATTGCCAGTCCCAAGCAGTGCCGTGTGAGATGGTGGGGGAGGCATTGGCCCCGTGTATGTTCTGACATGGATGAGTGGCCAATTACCAGTCCCATGCAGTGGCATGTGAGCGGGTGGGGGAGGCATTGACCCTGTGTGAGCTCAGGCATGGATCTAACACAGGCCTTTCCTCTACTTTGAGCTCCAACAGGGCCATAGTGGAGTGCAGGGAAAGGAAATGTGTTGGGGTAAGAGAACCTGTCACCTTGCCTATTAAGAACCTTTGTTCTGGATGACGTTGAGGGTCCGGGTTCTCTTTTTACGGCAAGAGTTTTCTGTAGCGTTCAAAAGCACTGGCTTCTCCTTTTTCTTACCATGGTCTTCTATGGTATTCAGGGAAGGGTTATGGGACATCTCTAGTTCACATTTGTTCTATAGTTTACCCCATAACAATTTTCCATAGTACACAGGGAGGAAGCCTCTTTGATCGATCTGATGTCCCGAGGGTGGTGGGCTCCCCCTCATCCTACTGCAGAATCCCTACTGCCCTTGTGTGACCCTCTTCATAATGTCCATCAGTAGGGGTGCGGCTATTGTATGTTCTCCGGTTCCTTGTCTCCATCCTCTCACCACGATGGCTTTCCTTCCAACAGATCCATCGTCGGGACAACCCAACCTTGATCGTCCTCCATCTCCGGATTGTAAGAATGAAGATGGGAGTCTTCTTCTCAGCCCCACATGTGATGGGACTCCAAGGCCGGATGGTGCCAACGAGACCTCATGTGAAGGTGTTCCAAACCCCGATAGGACTTTACCTTACGATCATCCTACCGACCTCCACAGTCCAGAAGATGATGAGGAGAAGTCAGCTCCTATTAAGGAGGAGGAAGATCTGCCATCAAGTCCTTCCCAGTCTACTACTAACGTTAAAGAAGAACCTGCCTGGTGTCAAGGAGAGCCGTTCCAAAGCGCTGATCTTGATACGACCTCCGATTCCCAGAGGGCGACCAATCACATGAAGGAAGAACTTCCCTCATCTAAAGAAGAAGATGTGGGGCAGATGGACAATTCTCCACCCATGTCCTTGATGTCTTCTGATATTAAGGAGGAACCCTTCTGGGCTGACGGAGCAGAACTTCTTCCCCACCCGATGGATCCGGTTCAGGATTCACTTTCCGACCTTAAGGAGGAGTCGGACTCGAGCGACGAGGGGACACTCAGCGAGAACGATGAAGCCGAGTCCAAATATGATACCGAAGGGCAGCGGTACGGTGGCGGGCCGTATATGAACTCGCCAGCCGACTCCGGGGAGGAGGCGTATATATGCTCGGAGTGCGGCCTGTCCTTTTCCACCGTCTCAGAACTCGATGACCACCACCAGGCCGTCCACCCCGAAGAGAAGCCCCATTTCTGCTCGGAGTGCGGCAAGAGCTTTACCAGCAATGCCAACCTCCTCAAACACCAGGCCATCCACAGCGGCGAGGAGCTGTTCACCTGCGGCGATTGCGGCCGGCGCTTTCCCGACAGTGAGCAGCTCTCCAAACACGAGCAGACTCACACGGGGAGCAAGCCGTACGCCTGCGCCGAGTGTGGCAAGTGCTTCTCTTACCAGCGCGGCCTCATGAGACACCGCAAGATCCACACGGGCGTAAAGCCCTATGCCTGCACCGAATGCGGCAAGTCGTTCATCACCAGGGCGGAGCTGGTCATCCACCAGCGTAGTCACACGGGGGAGAAGCCGTATCCGTGCTCGGAGTGCGGCAGGTGCTTCTCCCAATTCGCAAACCTTTCCCAGCACCTAAAGCGCCACACGGGTCAGCGGCCATTCGTGTGCCACAAGTGCGGGAAGGCTTTTACCCAAAACGCCCACCTGCTCAGCCACCAGAAGACTCACGGGCCGGAGAAGCCATACCCTTGCACCGAGTGCGGTAAGGGCTTCACCACAAAGACTTATTTGGTGGAGCACCAGCGCAGCCACCGGGGCGAGAACCCGTACTGCGAGATCTGCCGGAAGTACTTTGTCAGCACCTACTACCTCGCCGTCCACCGACGCATTCACACGGGCGAGAAGCCCTTCATGTGCTCCATCTGCCTGAAGGGCTGCTACACCAAGGCCAACCTGGAGGCCCACCAGCGGATCCACACCAGGGAGCGGCGCTTCACCTGCCGGACTTGCGGCGTCTACTACGAGACAAAGTTTAAACTGGTCCACCACCAGAAGAGCCACAAGGTCCCTCCACCGCCACCATCGCCTCCACTGGCCGCATCTTTGTTAACGTTGTCCTCACCACCGCCAACGTTGTTGCCCCCACAGTCGTTGCCCGCACCCCTGTTGCAGACATTGCCGCCATCGTCTCTGGAACCCTTGTCGCCTTTAGTCAACTGTGAATACGTGAAGCGCAACATAGTATGATCCGAGGCGGAAGGATGAGGCACACTTCGGAAGTCAGCTTCCTTGAGAGGACCGAGATGGTCTATGTTCTGCCCGTGTAGGAGAACGCTAGTTCTGAGTGTCTTTGGTAGTTTCTAGAGGCAACATGCTGGTTATAAGGAAAGCCTTAAGATAAGTGCAAGTCCTGAGAGCTGCCACTTACCCTTGCCATGAAGGGGGCCCACACTGCCCTATGTGTCCGAAGCCGGCCTTGTGGGCAAGGAGCCTGATGACCAACCAGGGAGAGGCCGTAGGCTTCTAAGCCTATATTTGTGTCAGATACCCCCAGTCACCTACCTCTGGTACTGGGACCACCCAGGCAGTTGGTGGCCAACCAGCAAGAAGGCAGTAGGCTTCCAAGGCTATACTTGTGTCAGATACCCCCAGTCACCTACCTCTGGTACTGGGACCACCCAGGCAGTTGGTGGCCAACCAGCAAGAAGGCAGTAGGCTTCCAAGGCTATACTTGTGTCAGATACCCCCAGTCACCTACCTCTGGTACTGGGACCACCCAGGCAGTTGGTGGCCAACCAGCGAGAAGGCAGTAGGCTTTCAAGGCTATATTTGTGTCAGATACCCCAGTCACCTACCTCTGGTACTGGGACCACCCATGCAGTTGGTGGCCAACCAGCAAGAAGGCAGTAGGCTTCTAAGGCTATACTTGTGTCAGATACCCGCAGTCACCTACCTCTGGTACTGGGAGCACCCAGGCAGTTGGTGGCCAACCACCAAGAAGGCAGTAGTCTTCCAAGGCTATACTTGTGTCAGATACCCCAGTCACCTACCTCTGGTACTGGGACCACCCAGGCAGTTGGTGGCCAACCAGCAAGAAGGCAGTAGGCTTCTAAGGCTATACTTGTGTCAGATAGCCCAGTCACCTACCTCTGGTACTGGGACCACCCAGGCAGTTGTTGGCCAATCAGCAAGAAGGCAGTAGGCTTCCGAGACTACATTTGTATCAGATACCCCCAATCACCTACCTTTTGGAAGCATGGTGCTTGAGGACCATCCCATCTTCAGCCCCGTCACCATCAGCAATCTCGGGGGCTGGGATAATGAGTGATGGTTGGTGGTCGCAGGCCCATGCAGCTACATTAGTGTAGGAGGGACTTGCAGAAGATCAGGTGGCCAGTGGTTGTGATGGGGGCACATGACCGACCAAGCTCTGGCATAGAGCTGGACCGGTGGGGAAGGTCTCCTCAGGGGACTGACCTCTCTATGGTATGGTGATGTCACCAGGTAACAGAATCCCGAGCTGTTGGGTTGGCTCAGGTGTGGAGGTTCCCCTCCCATGATGCTTTGAGGGCTTTCACTGTGTTTTTAATAGGAAGGTGGGCGCAGACACATGACATGTAGAGGTCAGGGAATGCCTATTAAAACAAGAATTGGTTACCATGGCATCAGCTTCATTTTAGCTTTCAATGAGGGGCGGAGCTTCTCTTTATTGTCCATGTTGCCTTGAACAGCTCTTCCTTCCCGGGGCGTCGCAGAGCAGTTTAGTGTTGTTCCGTCATGGCCGTACTGGCTCTTGACGTGTTCATTGTGCCTAATGAAATCGGGACTCCACCGTGTCTGCATTCCCGACACATGCCAAAGGACACTTCAGGAGCCTGTCAAGGTCTAAGGGAACGTAGAGCTCTATTCACAAAGTCTAGCTGCTCTGCCTTGCAGTGTCCTGGAGGTGCGGGGGAGGGACCTCTACTCTGGGGGGCTGATTGGGAAGGAGGGGCGAGAGGAGCAGAGGGCAGGAGCCAATCACAGCTGACTAGGACTCAAACAAAATGGCATCTGATTGGTTGCCGAAGCAACTGAATGAACAAGACGAGACGCCTCCCCTCTCCCCACCGGTCACCTGATTGTTAGGAAGAGGCGGACGGATGTTTCCTGTAAGATTATTCTGTAATAAAAGAGATTCATTGTAAGAAGTCTGCCGTGTGTTATATATCACCGACATAGACCGCAGCGCTGTACAGAGCACACTGAGCCAGTCACTGTACAGAGGAGCTTACACTCTAATCCCCCCCCCCCCACAGTCACATCAGTCTCTGTACAGAGGAGCTTACCCTCTAATGTCCCCTCCCCCCACAGTCACATCAGTCTCTGTACAGAGGAGCTTACCCTCTAATGTCCCCTCCCCCCACAGTCACATCAGTCTCTGTACAGAGGAGCTTACCCTCTAATGTCCCCTCCCCCCACAGTCACATCAGTCTCTGTACAGAGGAGCTTACCCTCTAATGTCCCCTCCCCCCACAGTCACATCAGTCTCTGTACAGAGGAGCTTACCCTCTAATGTCCCCTCCCCCCACAGTCACATCAGTCTCTGTACAGAGGAGCTTACCCTCTAATGTCCCCTCCCCCCACAGTCACATCAGTCTCTGTACAGAGGAGCTTACCCTCTAATGTCCCCTCCCCCCACAGTCACATCAGTCTCTGTACAGAGGAGCTTACCCTCTAATGTCCCCTCCCCCCACAGTCACATCAGTCTCTGTACAGAGGAGCTTACCCTCTAATGTCCCCTCCCCCCACAGTCACATCAGTCTCTGTACAGAGGAGCTTACCCTCTAATGTCCCCTCCCCCCACAGTCACATCAGTCTCTGTACAGAGGAGCTTACCCTCTAATGTCCCCTCCCCCCACAGTCACATCAGTCTCTGTACAGAGGAGCTTACCCTCTAATGTCCCCTCCCCCCACAGTCACATCAGTCTCTGTACAGAGGAGCTTACCCTCTAATGTCCCCTCCCCCCACAGTCACATCAGTCTCTGTACAGAGGAGCTTACCCTCTAATGTCCCCTCCCCCCACAGTCACATCAGTCTCTGTACAGAGGAGCTTACCCTCTAATGTCCCCTCCCCCCACAGTCACATCAGTCTCTGTACAGAGGAGCTTACCCTCTAATGTCCCCTCCCCCCCCACAGTCACACACTATTATATATCGCAGTGCTGTACGGAGTCTAGTTCCTGCAATTATTAGCTCAGAGAACACATCGGACGGCCAACACACCTCCATACAAGAGGTTTGAGACGGCCCTGCTACAGAGAGCTTGCAATCTAAACGGAATCCTACCAAATGCGCATCTCTTTGCCACCATTGGCTGGTTGGAGTCACACGTAACAGGTAATGGGCAGGGCTTAGCTAGGCGCACACAGGCTGTCCCTTCTTCTAGCATTCTTCACTCTCTAGCACAGATATGTGCACCATTCCTATTTTACTCCCCCCGCTGGTCGCCATGGTTCCACCTGATGGTCAATGAGTCCTGTAGTGACATAATGGCCACTGGTAGAAACCACCGCATAGGGGGGGTTGGTTGCTGAGACTGGATTCACCTTCCGTCAGATAACTGAACCTAAAATGCACAAAAAAAATCACTCAAATGTTTAAAAAAAAAACTTTAGTTCAGGTTTAGAGGCTTTCACATGTCTAGTCATCAATATCATGAGTATCCTCGTCACATGGTGTCATGGTTACTGGTCCTGTCTAGGTTTATTATTGCCAAATATTCTTCAGCTATAATAACAATTAAATTTAAACTTAGAAATGTTCATTTCACCCGATGTGAGTAAATAAAAATAGATTTCTTCTTTTATTTTTGCTATTTTCTACCTGCGCAATGGCCGGGGTGCAGTTACCAAAATGGCCACAAGGCGGCAGCACTGAGCTATAGGGTGTCGTACATGCGCTGCAGTTCTCAAAGTGGTCACACGAGGGCAGCAGGGCAGCGCCACTGTACACCAGCCGCGGTCTCCACCAAGGACGCCTGGCCCGGAAGCTGAGGCTGTGGAACGCAAGCAGGAAATGCTTTGGAACGCAAAAGACGGAGGTCGCCGGAAACTGGTGCCGCAGTGCATTGTGGGTCACGTAGTGAGCCGCTAATACGCCTCTGGTCAGTTTAGATAGAAACGGACTGCACTTCCCATAATCCCTCTCACCTTTAAAGGTGAAAAGAAGTGCCAGGCAGTGCTAGAGGATGCCAGAGAATTACAGCAGATGGAGGCAGAAAGAGGGGGGCTGAAGCTGGGAAGGCGACCGTAAACCTCGTCTGTTGATTTATTATGGAGAGGGGGGCGGCAGCAATGATCTGACCGGCGGTAACAAGAGGTAACGTCTGTTATTTATTACACGCGTGCGAAGATCGCACCAACTCTCGATGGCATCGGTGACGACCTGATCTCGGCGATTCTCATGGCCGAGCCGGTGACAGTGAGCTCATCGCTGGCTCAGTCTGAATAATAATACAATTTGTATTATGGGGAGGGGGATGGGAGATATGGCACCCCCAGCATCCCTGCCACACGTCTACTATTATAAGGGGGGTGGGGCAAAAAAAGTAGGCCTCATACGCTGTCCTGTATAGGTCAGGAAATGGGAGACATGGCACCCCCAGCATCCCTGTCACACAGAACACATATTCTATTATCAGAGGGAGTCGGAGAAATAGACCTCCAATGAATGCAATGGGTAGAAAGGAAGTGCCCTGTGTGTGGGCGGGGAAGAAATGGGAGATATGGCACCCCCAGCATCCCTGTCACACACCTGCATCAGAGGGTTCAATAGGCTTCCGGTCATTGCAGTGGATAGAGATGATGTGACCCGTGTAGGGGAAGAGATGGGCGATATGGCACCCCCAGCATCTCTATCACGCATCCGCTATTAACAGAGGGAGTCAAAGAAATTGGCCCGGCTATTGCACTGGGTAGAGATGAGGTGTCTGGTATAGATGGGGTGGGACTTATAGCACCCCCAGCATCCCCGTCACACATCTACTGTTATCAGAGGGAGTCCGTTCAATAGGCTTCCGGTCATTGCAGTGGATAGGGATGATGTGACCTGTGTAGGGGAAGAGATGGGAGATATGGCACCCCCAGCATCCCTGTCACCCACAACACATCTACACCAGAGGGAGTCTCTTCAATCAAAAGGTGGAGAATGCGGGCGGACATTACAGTCAATGGAGAGAAGCGAGTTGGGCAGCCGCTGCGAGCTCCCCTATCAGCACATCACACCTGCAGCCTGTTCATTCTGTGCTTATTTCTCTCAGGGGTCACATGAGCTCCCTGTTCACTCGCAGCGTTCTAGAGACACACCATCGTATATAATTGTACAACACAAACTGTATCCAGCCCTTCAGTCTGTCATCAGATGTAACATCTTGTAAATCCTGGTGGTTAAATCGTGTCTTCTGTACAGATCAACATATGAAAGAGAGAATTCTCCGCACAGCCGATCCGCCATTCATCCGATAATGGAGAAGGGAAGAAAATACCAGCGAGACCGGATATTACAGCTCACCCTGGAGATCATCTACCTGCTGACCGGAGAGGTGAGGAGGATTCTGGGAGGTCACATGACATCACTCTTATCTCTATTCATAAAAACACAGACCTGACCGGAGAGGTGAGGAGGATTCTGGGAGGTCACATGACATCACTCTGATCTCTATTATAAAACACACAGACCTGACCGGAGAGTTGAGGAGGATTCTGGGAGGTCACATGACATCACTCTGATCTCTATTATAAAACACACAGAGCTGACCGGAGAGATGAGGAGGATTCTGGGAGGTCACATGACATCACTCTGATCTCTATTATAAAACACACAGCTGATCGGGGGGTTGAGGTCTTTGTAAAGTACTTAAAACCCATTTTTCTACTTAGGATTACGGACCTGTGAAGAAGCCGTGCGATCATATAAGAACCAGCAACTGTTCGAGTGTGTCAGGAGGAAGAAGCAGGACCCAGAGCCCCATCATGAATCCCCCACCTCCCTCTCTGGGACCTGATAGAAACCAAGACAGGAAGATTCTAGAAGTCACCCAGAAGATCATGGAGCTGCTGACAGGAGAGGTGAGCGGTGCCGGGAATTCTGGGACATGGTCCAGGAACAGACAAGGGATGTGTCTGGGTGGTGACTGTATCATTGTGTGTGTCAGGTTCCTATAAGGTGTCAGGATGTCTCTGTCTATTTCTCCATGGAGGAGTGGGAGTATCTAGAAGGACACCGGGATCTCTACAAGGACGTAGTGATGGAGAACCGGCCGCCCCTCACATCACCGGGTAAGGATCATTTTTCGTATATGGACTGGCGTGGAGGATGAGATATAGACTCCGGTTTGTGATGTAGATTGTTGAACGCGATGACTTTTATTCTAGGAGATCTTCATGACAGTGAAGTGACTGAAGAAGTCCATCTTACTATTGTGAAGGAGGAGCATCTCTCAGCTGAAGGACATGTGTCCCGCTCTGACCTCCCCCCACCTACAGACCCAACACAATATGATATTAAGAAGGAGCCTCTCTCAACTGGAGAATATCCCCACCAACCTGTTGTCTCCTTCCCCTCCCATCATACCCAACCTTCATCTGCTCATACTAAGGAGGAGCCCCTCTCAACTGGAGAACATCCCACCCAATCTAACTTCTCCACACCCACCCATCATACCCAACCTGACTTCTCCACACCCACCCATCATACTCAACCTTCATCCACTCATACTAAGGAGGAGCCTCTCTCAACTGGAGAACATCCCACCCAACCTGTTGTCTCCTTCCCCACCCATCATACCCAACCTGGATCAGCTTATACTAAGGTGGTCCCCCTCTCAACTGGAGAACATCCCACCCAACCTGATTTCTCCACACCCACCCATCGTAACCAACCTTCTTCTGCTCATACTAAGGCGGTGCCCCTCTCAGTTGAGGAACACCTCCCCCGCTCGGACAGCTCTGAGAGTCAGAAGGTTTCTACTAGCCGCCAAGACCCTTCCTCTGCATCCGGCCAACGCCCGGCCGAGAACTCCCTCCCCGCCAAAATCCCGAGTGACGACAAACCGTACGGCTGCTGCGGCTGTGGGAAGAGCTTCGAGACCGACGCCGAGCTCATCAAACACCGTAAAATCCACACCGGCCAGAAGCCGTATTCCTGCTCGGAGTGCGGCAAGTGCTTCCTCTACAACTCGCAGCTGGTCACCCACCAGCGCATCCACACCGGCGAGCGCCCGTTCGCCTGCTCCGTGTGTGGGAAGTCCTTCATCAAGAACGCCCACCTGGTCACCCACCAGAGGTCCCACACGGGGGAGAAGCCCTTCAGCTGCCCCGAATGCGGGAAAAGATTCGTCACCAACGCCGTCCTGCGGGCCCACCTGAGGGTCCACAGCGGCGACAAGCCCTTCTACTGCGCCGACTGCGGGAAGTGCTTCGTGTCAAAGTCCCGGCTCACCAAACACCGGAAGTATCACAGCAGGGAGAAGCCGTTCTCCTGCTCGGAATGCGGGAAGGCCTTCCTGAAAAACTCTGACCTGACCCGGCACCTCCGGATTCACACGGGGGAAAGGCCTTACTGCTGCTCCGACTGCGGCAAGCGTTTCATCCAAAGGTCGAACCTCCTGCTGCACCAGCGGACTCACACGGGGCAGCGGCCTTATTCCTGCGCACTGTGCGGGAGGGGCTTCCACTGTAAGACCTCACTAGTCAAACACGAGAGCAACCACACGGATAAACAGCTCCCATCACCCAACACAACCCGTTCCTCCGGGGGGCCAGTGCCGGCGTCGGCAAAGAAATAACGTTGTGTGTTTATATGGGAGGATGTTGGCCCGGAGTCATCAAGCTGCACTGAAGGAGTGCTGAGAGGCCTCATACTATAAGAGGAAGCTGCGCTCTGTTGGCATAGAAACAACTTTATTATTCCAGCACTGTTGAGGAGACTCCACCCCCTTCTAACGCATTTCGCCCCCTGCTGGGGCTACATGAGCATACCATCAGCGTGCTTAACGTGCTCTTGCAGCTTGATGTATCGAGGCCACTGAAAGGGATTTTATCCACTTGTAGCAGATAATATCATGATATATATTGTATATTAACGTGTTCAGCTTTTATAAACCTTTTAAAGTCTTAACACCGCCTACACGAGGGCAGCCATCTTGTCTCTTTACATTTGCATACTGTAATGCCGATCCGTCCATTGTACCGGGCCAGCAGAGTTCCACTGGACAACAGCACCGGACTGGAATGGCTTGTGGCCGTGGGACCAGCCGAGCAAATAAAGTTGCACTTCACCTTGTTTTTTTTTTTTCCTTGAACAAACTTTATTGTTAGTAGTTCAAGATCACAAAGCCAGACTCTAGCACGTGGCTGTCTGCCAGACCTTCCTGACTGCAGAACAGAATCATGCTAAAAATGATATAGCCGGATGCATACATCGCCTGGAATCTGTCATGTGACTTGTTTGTCTTCTGCATAGTATGACATAGTCATGTTGGGTGTCGAACTGATTGGTATTCTCTTATACATTTCTGTACACGCTTGGTATTGCCCTAGCTCAGACACAGCTGTAGTAATGGAAGTTGTATGAAACGACTTTAATCCCTCAGTGATAATATAGATCGCTAACCCCGAGTCTGTGTATTCCTCCTGATTTTGTACCATACTGAACCTCTGGTTTTCAAGCGCTGATCTATGATGGCGAGCTTTAGTTTAAAGGAGGACTATGGGGTCAGTGTTTTTCCCCATAGTTCTCCTTAGGGTAATGTGAGGACAAAAACTTGCGTCCTCCCGTCACCCAAATCTCAGTATATAGCAAACTACAGCTCGCGGTATACTGAGACCGCCGCTAGCCGGGACGCATCCCGACATTACTGTGGAGATCCGCCCAGCTGCGTGACTTGACAGCTGGCTCTGCCTATCTAGAGGCAGAGCCAGCTGTACCCGCCCCCTCCCCCGTCCATTCCACCAGTCAGCGCTGGAGGATCGGAGCGGGGAGTCCCTGCATGAGTGACAGTCACGGCTCTCTGCAGGCACAGGATCGAGAAGTGAGCGAGTGACAATATGCGTTCTCTCACTTCTCGATCTATAGACCCGACGTGTGACAGTTTCATTGTCACACGTCGGCTCCAACTATGATGATGAGTGATTTTCACTCACCTCATAGTTCACCTTTAGTGGAGTTCAATGGAATGTCCATGTTACTGCTCAGTGCTGGTTACAATGGCTAATAGCCATTCGCTGGTCATGCAGATCATCACGGGCCGATTACTGACCCTCCTGTTCTAACATCACTCTTATCAGAGTGATGTTACTCAGTGTGAACCCCTATTCCCAGAATGGGAGTGACCGGGCCTCATTATGGTCACCGCAGGGATGTAAACACTGATGATCAAAGTTTATCTGTACCAGGGTGTGGATACTATTGAGGGAACAACCTGTGGTGGGGATGTAGACACTGAAAGGAATGTCTCCACCTGGAGCTGGATATTATTGGGGGTACAGTGTTGGGCTTTGAGGACTTTTCAGCATTGCAGTAAAAAAAACTCAGAAAGAGTCCGGATCTGATCAGAGCCGGTGTTCTATCGAAACCTCCAACTCGTCGAAATCTCCAACTACCTCACGGCCGGGTACTTGCAAGTTGGAGAGTTCGACCAGACGGCGTTAGACTGCAAAACACAAAGACTGGCGGAGCTTCTGTACAGCTGCATTGTAGCAATATTCAGCAGGTGGCAAAACTCGAGGAGTATTCTGACAACGCTACGCACGCGTGCGCACCGCAACTGCACCGAGCTCCAGTCTTTCTGAGTGAGGTAGTTGGAGATCTCGATAAGTTGGAGCTTTCGATAGAACAGCGGCGTATCCTTTCCTCATACATTCATTCCAGAAGTGAAAGTGATATAAATCTGTGCTGTGAGCGGCTGGGGGCTTCAGTAACTTTCCTGACTGAGCCCCTCTGAAACACGTCGGAGTCTTTCTTTGTGATCTTGTTCTACCAGCAATAAAGTTTGTTTAGACTTTGCTTGGATATGGACAGCTCGGGAAGGAAGGAAGAGCACCTACGGCCGGCAAAAGAGCCATGAGTCCGCTTAGATCAGGGGTAGGCAACCTTGGCTCTCCAGCTGTGGTGAAACTACAAATCCTATCATGCTTCTGCCTCTGGGAGTCATGCCTGTGGCTTGCAATGCATCATGGGATTTGTAGTTTCCGCACAGCTGGAGAGCCAAGGTTTCCTACCCCTGGCCTAGGTCAGGGGTAGCCACACTCCGGACCTCCAGCTGCGGTGAAACTACACACCCCATGATGCATCTCTCTCCGTGAGTCATGCCTGTGAGACTCTTGGGATTTGTAGTTCCACCACAGCCGGAGTTTGGCCACCCCTGGCCTAGATGTTTGGAAATGTTTACTGCGACTTTTCCCGTAATTGATTCCGTCACAACGACGAAGTCGCTTTTATTTCGCCATCCTAAAGAGCTTCTGAAGGTATATGCAAATTCAGACAGAGCAGAGGCACGCCCCTTCCACCTCCCACTAGCCAATGAGGGGCTGCCGGACGGGTGCACAGTCACCAAGATGTGAGCGGTGGGTGGAGAGGAGTCCACGCTCATGTAGGCTTTCGGTGGCTTCAACACGCCCCAGAGGAACCACTACGGAGATAAGATACAAGTGCCGGAGTCTGATGGCGGCCCGCCTCCTCTACAAATTCACTTTGAAGCTTTCAGAACATCATCCTAAAGGGAGCACGTCGGACCTCTCTGTGGAACGTGAGCGTGTCCTCGGTGGGTCAGGATGGGATCGTTTGAAGGGGGTGGAGTTCCCTTCCTTTGGACTAAAGCCGCTGAGAGTCGTGAGAAGTTGAACTTGATGGGTCAGGATGGGATCTTTGGAGGGGTGGAGTTTCTTCCATTTGCTGAGAGTCGTGAGAAGTTGAACTCGATGGACGTCATTCGCTTTTTGTAACTTTATTAACTAACAAAACAAATATGGAACAGCAAAGAAGTAAATTATGAAGCCACCTTGTGGACTTGACGGACTGACAGGAGAACTTTCCCTGCAACCTAACTTGCTCGTTCTTCAATGGTCACAGGGCGCAGTGATGGAGATTCCCAGCCTGTGTGTACTGATGGAACATGACTCTACAATGTCCTTGGCTGTAACGTTGGCCTCCCAA
Organism: Nanorana parkeri; assembly: GCF_000935625.1. Taxonomy (NCBI): domain Eukaryota; kingdom Metazoa; phylum Chordata; class Amphibia; order Anura; family Dicroglossidae; genus Nanorana; species Nanorana parkeri. The sequence continues at coordinate 1,174,526 of NW_017306573.1, forward strand.
TAAAGTGACTTGATTTATATTTGATGTTTACATTTATTGATTGATTTTATTGACATGACACCCCATGAGATTAAACGTTGTACACCTTCCGGGTTCTTCATGCAGGATGTGGCCTGGTTCATGATTTCCTGTCTCTAGCTTGTTGCAGCTTCCCGGTGTTACGAGGCTCAGTGCCGGTCCCACAGTCATCAGAAACACGCCACAGCTGAAGAAACACACCAGAGGCAAGATAAACCCGTCACCGCTGGCTACGGTGGGAGGTCCTGGACATCTCAGGCCCCCTGGTTTGTCCCGCCCACTAACAGGGCCAAGTTTGATTGACAGGTCCGGAGCTCCCCTGGGTCTGTTCCAGCCCACCGTGATTGAAAGGCCAAAAAGTCCGCCCACAATCCCACCCACATGTGGTAAAGCTGCCCGTTCTTCATCCAGGTCCTGTAACTTCTTTGGTTCTCAAGCATCAGCAGCATGTTGGAGGCTTTCCCCAAAGCAGCTCAATGATGTTGAGGACGGAAGATTGTGATGGGCGCTCCAGAATGTTCTGCTGCAGCCACGGAAGGGTCAAGTTGGCCTCATGTTTCAGTTCTTAGTCTCATCATGTTTGAGAGTCCAGATGCTCCCCATACGCAGCTTTCAGGGCAATTAAATAATTCTGATAATGGGCTGCCTTTTCGTCTTGTTATAAGTTTTGTTTAAATCCCTCGTGCCGCTGTAGCTTACATCCCCCATAACAGCAGAGATCCCCCACCGTGCTTCACAGTAGGGATGGTGTGCTTCTCTTCATAGGCCTTGTTAACTTCCCGCCAAACATAACATTAATGGTTGTGACCATAGAGTTCAGGTCTGAATCTCACTGCAGCTTCTAATGCTCATTGTGAGAAGCTCCCAGTGTGCAGTGATATCAGAGGAAGAGGAGTCGGTACAACTGTGCAGGACTGAAGGGGAGGACGGAGGTCAGATAGAAGAGTGAAGGGGAGGACGGAGGTCAGATAGAAGAGTGAAGGGAAGGACGGAGGTCAGATAGAAGACTGAAGGGGAGGACGGAGGTCAGATATAAGACTGAAGAGAAGGACGGAGGTCAGATAGAAGACTGAAGGGGAGGACGGAGGCCAGATAGAAGACTGAAGGGGAGGACGGAGGTCAGATATAAGACTGAAGGGAAGGACGGAGGCCAAATATAAGACTAAGAGGTTACATATAAGAGATTATATTTTAATTGATGGGAGTAAAAACATTTTTCGGGGTTGGCACTTAATATTAAATCAGATTAAAATAACCTCATACAAAAATTCTGCAATTCTTTCTAATATTTGTATTAGTGTTAATAGAACAACAACATTTTATTATTTAACCTAAATAATATTAATAATAATAAATCTTGGTTCACCTGCAGTTAGCAAAGCCGCCACAAGATGGCAGTGGCGCTATATCAGCCCCATGACTGCAGAATCATCCATTACACACGCTGCAGTTTCTCACACTGACCACACGAGGGCGCACATAGACATTAAAGTAGGGCAGCCTACCCGGAAGTGCTGCTCTCCCCGAGGCGGAAGTGAGCTCTGCAATGCATTGTGGGTGCTGTAGTCCGCTCATTCCCATTCTCCGGGCTGAGCTCCAGTTCCCAGCATGCTCCTCGACCTTTCAGGGAAATAATGGCCAGGCAGTAGTAGATGATGCCGGAGAAGTGGTCTTAGTGGAGTGGGGAGGAAGGAGAAGCAGATTGGGATCAATGTGATTTGCAGTGTGGGGGAAGGAAGGGGGGAGCAGGTTATAGATTCCATATTATATATATACAGAGGGAGATCTCTCAGCTGGAACACACCGATACTCCGCCGCCACCTCCGCCACCGGTCAGGTAGGTCGGCCACACCGAGCAATGGTAGAGCGGAGAGGCACTCATTCACTATCGGAGGTCCTCCAGCCGAGTCACATTTCCCGACACTCCGCTAGAGTTCTGGGTGCTACTGGGGGGGTCTCTTGTTTTTTTGGGGGGGACATTATTGGTGCATTAATGCACTCAGTACGTTCTAATCTCCCTAATCTAACCAGTACTGCACACCACCACAGTACCCGGCTGTCACGTTTGGGCTGGCTATTCAAAGATTGGAGATGTTGGGGATGATCTGAGGGGTGAAGGTGCAGGAATCGGGGTGATCTGAGGGGTGAAGGGTCAGGGGTGGAGACAAGGGTGACCCAGGGGGGGAGGGGGGTGAGTACCTGCACCTATTCTCTAACATTTATATTCTATTATTTGTATCCCTCTGTATTGTATTCTATAATCACTGAATAGATTGTTCGGTTCTGTTCCATCAGAGGCATCTCTCCGCTTCCGGGTCATCCATAGATGTCAGCAGTTCCCTCGGATGATCTGCTCCTGGCCGGGCCCATTATAGCTCCTCCCCCGACAATCAGCCGATCACAAGATACAGAATATCATTTTGGTGATCAGAAGGTATCCGCGTTTAATTTCATACCCGGCATACAAACCCTGCTCCATCCCCCGTCCCCTCCCCTCCCCCTATCCATCGGGTTGGTTCTCTTGCTTTGTTCCTAAACAAATTGTCTGTAATTCTATTTCTAGTAGAAGCGAGAAGTCGGATGTCAGTAAATGTATTGAAGAGTTTTCTCATTCACAGGAAGTCCTCCGGCAGCGATGAAGAAGGAGCAGAGACACACGACTGAGAGGATCCTAAACCTGACTCTGGAGATCATCTACCTGCTGACCGGAGAGGTGAGGAGGATTCTGGGAGGTCACATGACATCACTCTGATCTCTATTAATAAAACACAGACCTGACCGGAGAGGTGAGGAGGATTCTGGGAGGTCACATGACATCACTCTTATCTCTATTCATAAAACACAGACCTGACCGGACAGATGAGGTATTTGTAAAGGGCATTAAACCCGTTTCCCTACTTTAGGATTACGGACCTGTGAAGAAGCCGGGTGATCATATCACAACCAGCAACTGTTCAGACGTGTCAGAAGGAAGCCAGCGCACCATCATGGATCCTCCTCCTCCCTCCATGAGACCTGATATAAACCACGACAAGAAGATCCTAGAAGTCACCCAGAAGATCATTGAGATGCTGACAGGAGAGGTGAGCGGTGCCGGGAATTCTGGGACATGATCCAGGAACAGACAAGGGGTGTGTCTGGATGGTGACTGTATCATTGTGTGTGTCAGGTTCCTATAAGGTGTCAGGATGTCTCTGTCTATCTCTCCATGGAGGAGTGGGAGTATCTAGAAGAACACCGGGATCTCTACAAGGACGTGGTGATGGAGGACCGGCCGCCCCTCACATCACCGGGTAAGGATCATTTTCATACTTCTAGGTGTATGGACCGGAGTGGGGGATGGGGCGTAGAACCCACATTGCTGTAATAATAACATTTGTGATGCAGATTGTTGAACAAGGTCACTTTTTTGTTTTAGGAGATCTTCATGACAATGAAGTGACTGAAGAAGTCCATCTTAAGAAGGAGCCCCTCCCAACTGAAGAACATCCCCCCCAAGCTGACTTCTCCACACCCACTCATCGTACCCAATCTTCATCTGCTCATACTAAGGAGGTGCCATTTGAGGAACACCTCCCCCGCTCAAACAGCTCTGCATGTCAGAAGGTTTCTTCTGACCGTAGAGACCGTTCCTCCCGCTCCCGTCAACGCCCGGCCGAGAACTCCCTCACCGCCGAAATCCCGAGTGACGGTAAACCGTACGGCTGCTGCGGCTGTGGGAAAAGCTTCGAGACCGACGCCGAGCTCATCAAACACCGTAAAATTCACACCGGCCAGAAGCCGTATTCCTGCTCAGAGTGCGGCAAGTGCTTCCTCTACAATTCGCAGCTGGTCACCCACCAGCGCATCCACACCGGCGAGCGCCCGTTCGCCTGCTCCGTGTGTGGGAAGTCCTTCATCAAGAACGCCCACCTGGTCACCCACCAGAGGTCCCACACGGGGGAGAAGCCCTTCAGCTGCCCCGAATGCGGGAAAAGCTTCGTCAACAATACCATCCTGCAAGCTCACCTGAGGGTCCACATCGGTGACATGCCCTTCGACTGCGCCGAGTGCGGGAAGAGGTTCGTCTCAAAGTCCAGCCTCAGCAAGCATCAGAAGTATCACAGCAGGGAGAAGCCGTTCTCCTGCTCGGAATGCGGGAAGGCCTTCCTGAAAAACTCTGACCTGACCCGGCACCTCCGGATTCACACGGGGGAAAGGCCTTACTGCTGCCCCGACTGCGACAAGCGTTTCATCCAAAAGTCCAGCCTTGTCTTGCACCAGCGGACTCACACGGGGCAGCGGCCTTATTCCTGCGCACAGTGCGGGAGGGGCTTCCACTTCAAGACCTCACTAGCCAAACACCAGAGCAACCACACGGATAAACAGCTCCCATCACCCGACACAACCCGTTCCTCCGGGAGGCCAGTGACAAAGAAATAACGTTGTGTGTTTTTATATGGGAAGATGTTGGCCCCTGAGTCATAAAGCTGCACTGAAGGAGTGCTGGAATGACATACAGTGATACACTATATTGCCAAAAGTATTGGGCCCCTCCCCCTCCAAATCATTGGATTGAGATGTTCCAATCACCTCCATGGCCCCCGGTGTATAGGATGAGGCACCTCGGCATGCAGACGCTTCTACAGACATTTGTGAAAGAATGGGTCGCTCTCAGGAGCTCAGTGACTACAAGCGTGGTACCGTGATAAGTTGTCACCTGTGCAATAAGTCCATCCGTGACATTTCCTGGCTACTAAATATTCAGCGGTCACCTGTTACTGGTATTGTAACAAAGTGGAAGCAACTGAGAACCACAGCAACTCAGCCACGAAGTGGTAGGCCACCTAACATGACACAGCGGGGTCGGCGCATGCAATCCGATGGGTGTGGCGGTTGCCAGGAGAACGGTACTTGCCTGACTGCATTGTGCCAAGTGTAAAGTTTGGGGGATGAGGGATAATGGGGGGGGGGTTGTTTTTCAGGGGTTGGGCTCCGCCCCTTAGTTCCAGTGAAGGGAACTCTTAAGGCATCAGCATACCAAGACATTTTGGACAATTTCATGCTCCCAACTTTGTGGGAGGAGTTTGGGGACGGCCCCTTCCTGTTCCAACATGACTGCGCACCAGTGCACAAAGCAAGGTCCATAAAGACATGGATGGGGGAGTTTGGGGTGGAGGAACGTGACTGGCCGCACAGAGTCCTGACCTCAACCCCATAGAACACCTTTGGGATGAATTAGAGCGGAGACTGCGAGCCCGGCCTTCTCCTCCAACATCAGTACCTGACCTCACAAATGGTCCAACATTCCCATAGACACACTCCTAAACCTTGTGGACGCCTTCCCAGAAGAGTTGAAGCTGTTATAGCGGCAAAGGGCGGAGCCAACCCAATACTGAACCCTACGGACTAAGACTGGGATGCCATTAGAGTTCATGTGCGTGTAAAGGCGTCCCAATACTTTTGGCAATACAGTGTATATGAGAGGCCTTATACTATAAGAGGAAGCTGCGCTCTGATGGCTTAGAAACAACTTTATTGTTCCAGCACTATTGAGGACACTCCTTTTGATGCACTTTGCCCCCTGCTGGGACTTACTGGTAGAACATGAGCATACCGTCGGCGTGCTTAAAGTGCTCTTGCAGCTCGATGAATCGGGGCCACTGAAGGGGATTTGTAGCAGATAATATGATGATATATATTGTATATTAATGTGATCAACTTTTATAAACCTTTGAAAGTTTTAACACCGCCTACACGGGGGCAGCCATCTTGTCTCATTACATTTGCATACTGAATATAGAGGCAACATATGCCGATTCCTCCAGTGTACAGGCCGAGCAGAGCCAGCAGAGTTCCACTGTCAGTGCTGGACAACAGCACCGGGCTTAGATGGAGTCTGGAGTGGCTGGTGGACGTGGGACCAGCCAGGCAAATAAAGCTGCACTTTGTCTTGTTTTTTTTCCTTGAACAAACTTTATTGCTTACAGTACAAGATTACAAAGCCAGAATCTAGCACATGGCTGTCTGCCAGACCCTCCCGTCCATCCTATTACTGCAGAACAGAATCATGCTAAGCCGGATGTACACGTCACCTAGAATATGTCATGTGACCTGTTTGTCTTCTCTATAGTATGACGTAGTCATGTTGGGTGTTGAACTGATTGGTATTCTCTTATACATTTCTATAATCGCTTGGTATCGCCGTAGCTCAGACACAGCTGTAATAATGGAAGTTGTATGAAATGGTTTTAAACAGCGTGTGGTGGGGAGGAAGAGACTGTATGGAGTGTCTCTACCAGGACGTGGATATTATTGAGGGAACAATGTGTGGAGACTTTTCATCATTGTAAGAGAAGAGGCCGGATCTGATAAGAGCTGCATATCCTTTCCTCATACATTCATTCCAGAAGTGAAAGTAAAAATGATATAAATCTGTGCTGTGACAGGCTGGGGGCTTCAGTAACTTTCCTGACTGATCCCCTCTTGGGAGTGAAACATGTCGGAGCCTGGCTTCGTGATCTTGTCCGCGGTGCGTGCATCAAAATCAACTTCCCCTCTGAACAAAAAAAGTAATCGTGAAATTACAACACACAAAAAGAAAAGTGCACGAGGTTGCTGTTGTCTTCCTCCGAAGAGGAAGGGCCTCGAAATTCCTGAACTCCCCCGCCGGGGCGCAAGGCTCCTGACAGGGGCGAGGACGACTCAGGTCCACCTACCCAAAGGCTGGCGGACCACGATCCTCCCACCGAAGCAGGACCTACGAGTACTAGATATGGGACTCACCCGAAGTGAGACCTCCCCCCCCCCCAAGTGGGGGAAGGCAGAGAAGCCAGTGAAGGCCACAGAACCTCCCCATTAAGTTTCACGACGGGCCCCGAAGATACCCGCACCCTCCATCATCTGTGCTCAGTCGTGCATAAAAAGAGTGCTTAATGTAAATAGGTGCACAAACGTGGCAGGCCATCTGACCCAGGTATAAAAATTGCCCCGGGCTAGCCAGAAGGCCTGCCCAAGAGGCGTGGTGCAGAAAATGCTTTAGGGGCTGTGACCTAGTGCAGCTGAATCACGGTGGGGTGTGAAACCCAAGTGATTTTCCACCACCCCCAGTGGGCACCCCACCGCGGGCCTCTGCGCTCCCCGAACCCTCCGGCCAGAGCAGCACCCGTCCCCTTCAGGAGGCATTAGTGCAGAGAAGTTCCCGTCGCAGGTAAGGAACCCCTCAGCACTCGGCTTCACTCCAGTGAGTACTAAGCAACCATCCCCCCGACAGGACGGTGCTGTCCCCCTCTGAAAACTGATAAGAACAGACACTACACTTGATCTTAGCCAAAAGGCTGAGAAGGCTTTGTCATCTTGTACTACTAGCAATAAAGTTTGTTCAACTCTTTCTTGGATTTGGATAGCTGGAAAAGGCAGGAAGTGCAACTACGGCTGGTGGAAGCGCTATGAGAGTGCCTAGAGGGTTAAGTTGTTTGGAAATGTATACTGGCTTGTGCCGTAATTGGTTTTATCACAACGGTTGTTAAACGAGAGCACTTCAGGTGTCCCCTATGTAACCTAACACAATTACATGAGAGAACGTATGGAAGGCGCTTTTATTTCGCCATCCTAAAGAGCTTCTGAAGGCTTATTCAGATTCCAACAGAGCAGAGGCACGCCCCTTCCACCTCCCACTAGCCAATGAGGGGCTGCCGGACGGGTGCACAGTCACCAAGATGTGAGCGGTGGGTGGAGAGGAGTCCACGCTCATGTAGGCTTTCGGTGGCTTCAACACGCCCCAGAGGAACCACTACGGAGATAAGATACAAGTGCCGGAGTCTGATGGCGGCCCGTCTCTTCTCTTCAACTACAAGTTCACTTTGAGCTTTCAGAACATCATCCTAAAGGGAGCACGTCAGACCTCTCTGTGGAACGTGAGCGTGTCCTCGGTGGGTCAGGATGGGATCGTTTAGAGGGGGTGGAGTTCCCTTCCTCTGGACTAAGCTGCTCAGAGTCGTGAGAAGTTGAACTCGATGGACGTCAGTAACCAAAACAAATATGGAACAGCAAATTGGTAAAATCATGACACCAACTTGTGGACTTGACGGACTGACAGGAGAACTTTCCCCGCAACCTAACCTGCTTGTTCCTTACTGATCACAGGGCGCAGTGACGGAGATTTTCAGCCTGTGTGTACTAATGGAATCTGAGTCTTCACAATGTCCTTGGCTGTAACATTGGCCTCCTAGTAAAGAGTTTTTATTTTATTTACATTCATTTTATTTTAAAAGTCGGATCTCAGGACGGCTTCTGGCTTTTTAAAGGAAAACTACGGGGGTCAGGGCTTTTCCCCATAGTTCTCCTCGGGGTCACGGGAGGACACAAACTAGAGTCCTCCCCTCACCCTAGGCTCGGTATAGCAGCTCGCCGTATACTGAGACCGCCGCAGCCGGGACGGATCCCGACATTACTGTCTGAATCCACCCAGCTGCGTGATTGACAGCTGTACCCGCCCCCTCCCCCGTCCGTTCCGCCAGTCCGTGAATCCCTCCAGGGAGCTGTCAGTGACTGTCACGGCTCTCTGCAGGGATATGATCGAGAAGTGAGCGAGCGCCGGTATGTGTTCGCTCGCTTCCCGATCTATAGACCCGACGTGCGACAGTTTCATTGTCACAGGTCGGCTCTAACTATGAGGATGAGTGAAGATCACTCACCTCATAGTTCTCCTTTAATGCAGGATGCGGTCTGGTCCGGGCACAGAGTTCTTATCTCTAGCTTGTTGCAGCCTTCCCGTGTTGTAGAAAAGTATTAGGAAGCAGAGTTCTAGGAACATACAAGTCCCAGCGAATGATGGAGTGAGATGGAACACGCACGGCCTGCCCCCCCCCCCCAAAGTCACACACTCAAATATTTCATTGGTCCGCCTTCAGCTACAATCGCCACGGAAACGCTTCGATGAGCTTATACAACGTCACCACATTTATTTCCGCCCAGAGTTGCGTTAAGTTCTCGCCAAGATCTTGTAGTGATGATGGGAGAGTCGGACCTCTGCGTAAAGTCTTCTCCAGAGATTCTCAATGGGGTTCAGGTCTGGGCTCTGCGGTGGCCAATCCGTGTGTGACGATGACGTCACGTGCTCCCTGAGCCACTCTTTCACAATCTGAGCCCGATGGGTCCTGACATTGTCATCTTGGAATGTTCCCAATGTGCCATCAGGGAAGAAGACCTCCATTGATGGATAAATCTGGTCATTCAGTATATTCAGGTCGTCAGCTGACCTAAATGTTTGGGCACATAACATTTCTTGATCTAGAACTGACCAACCGAAGCATCCCCAGATCACAACTCCGCCCCCCATAGGCTTGTATGGAAGGCACTAGGCATGATGGGGGCTTCACTTCATCCTCCTCTCTTCTTACCCTGATGCCCCCACCACTCTGGAACAGGGTAAATCTGGACTCATCAGACCACATGACCTTTTTCCATTGCCCCAGAGTCCCTGGTGTCACACTGAAGACTTTGTTTCCCTCACTGATGAGAGGTTTCCTTAAGGCTATCAATACGCCACCGCTGGCTATAGTGGGAGGTCCTGGACATCTCAGGCTCCCGGTTTGTCCCGCCCACTAACACAGACAAATTTGATTGTCAGGACAGGAGATGGTCTGTTCCGCCCACCATGATTGATGTCCTCCAGCCAGGAAATAAGGCGAGCTGTATCTGACTCGGTGCAGCTTCTAATGCGAGAGGCTCGCCGTGTGCAGTGGTATCAGAGGAAGCCATTTCAAGCCAGGAGAGGAGGCGGTACAACTGTGCAAGGGGAGGACGGAGGTCAGATAGAAGACGGAAGGGAAGGACGGAGGTCAGATAGAAGACTGAAGGGAAGGACGGAGATCAGATAGAAGACTGAAGGGAAGGACGGAGGTCACAGAGAAGACTGAAGGGGAGGATGGAGGTCACATAGAAGGCTGAAGGTAAGGACGGAGGTCAGATATTAGACTGAAGGGGAGGACAGAGGTCACATAGAAGACTGAAGGGGAGGACGGAGGTCAGATAGAAGACTGAAGGGAAGGACGGAGATCAGATAGAAGACTGAAGGGAAGGACGGAGGTCAGATAGAAGACTGAAGGGAAGGACGGAGATCAGATAGAAGACTGAAGGGAAGGACGGAGGTCACAGAGAAGACTGAAGGGGAGGATGGAGGTCACATAGAAGGCTGAAGGTAAGGACGGAGGTCAGATATTAGACTGAAGGGGAGGACAGAGGTCACATAGAAGACTGAAGGGGAGGACGGAGGTCAGATAGACTGAAGGGGAGGACAGAGGTCACATAGAAGACTGAAGGGGAGGACGGAGGTCACATAGAAGACTGAAGAGGAGGACGGAGGTCACATAGAAGACGGGACGGGAGGACGGAGGTCACATAGAAGACTGAAGGGAAGGACGGAGGTCACATAGAAGACTGAAGGGGAGGACGGAGGTCACATAGAAGACTGAAGGGAAGGACGGAGGTCACATAGAAGACTGAAGGGGAGGACGGAGGTCACATAGAAGGCTGAAGGGGAGGACGGAGGTCAGATAGACTGAAGGGGAGGACAGAGGTCACATAGAAGACTGAAGGGGAGGACGGAGGTCACATAGAAGACTGAAGGGGAGGACGGAGGTCACATTGAAGACTGAAGGGGAGGACGGAGGTCACATAGAAGACTGAAGGGAAGGACGGAGGTCACATAGAAAACTTAAGGGAAGGACGGAGGTCACATAGAAGACTGAAGGGAAGGACGGAGGTCAGATAGAAGGCTGAAGGGGAGGACGGAGGTCAGATAGAAGACTGAAGGGGAGGACGGAGGTCACATAGAAGACTGAAGGGAAGGACTGAGGTCACATAGAAGATAATAAAAATAAATAAATCTTGGTTCACCTGCAGTTAGCAAAGCCGCCACAAGATGGCAGTGGCGCTATATCAGCCCCATGACTGCAGAATGATCCATTACACACGCTGCAGTTTCCCACACAGACCACACGAGGGCGCACATAGACATTAAATTAGGGCAGCCTACCCGGAAGTGCGGCTCTCCCCGAGGCGGAAGTGAGCTGTGCAGTGCATTGTGGGTGCTGTAGTCTGCTCATTCCCATTCTCCGGGCTGAGCTCCAGTTCCCAGCATGCTCCTCGACCTTTCAGGGAAATAATGGCCAGGCAGTAGTAGATGATGCCAATTATTGGTTCTGGGGTCCATTATTGCTACATCCCGACTGCTGCAATAATACCCTCATTTGGGCTGGCTACTGAAAGATTGGAGATGTTGGGGGTGATCTGAGGGGTGAAGGTGCAGGAATTGGGGGTGATCTGAGGGGTCAGGGTGCAGGAATTGGGGGTGATCTTCAATGTCATGTATTGCAACCTCCATATTGTACAATCACTGAATAGATTGTTCGGTTCTGTTCCATCAGAGGCATCTCTCCGCTTCCGGGTCATCCATAGATGTCAGCAGTTCCCTCGGATGATCTGCTCCTGGCCGGGCCCATTATAGCTCCTCCCCCGACAATCAGCCGATCACAAGATACAGAATATCATTTTGGTGATCAGAAGGTATCCGCGTTTAATTTCATACCCGGCATACAAACCCTGCTCCATCCCCCGTCCCCTCCCCTCCCCCTATCCATCGGGTTGGTTCTCTTGCTTTGTTCCTAAACAAATTGTCTGTAATTCTATTTCTAGTAGAAGCGAGAAGTCGGATGTCAGTAAATGTATTGAAGAGTTTTCTCATTCACAGGAAGTCCTCCGGCAGCGATGAAGAAGGAGCAGAGACACACGACTGAGAGGATCCTAAACCTGACCCTGGAGATCATCTACCTGCTGACCGGAGAGGTGAGGAGGATTCTGGGAGGTCACATGACATCACTCTTATCTCTATTAATAAAACACAGACCTGACCGGAGAGGTGAGGAGGATTCTGGGAGGTCACATGACATCACTCTTATCTCTATTACTAACACACTGACCTGTCCAGGGAGGTGAGGAGGAGTCTGGGAGGTCACATGACATCACTCTTAATAAAACAGACCTGACCAGGGAGGTGAGGAGGATTCTGGGAGGTCACATGACATCATTCTTATCTCTATTAATAAAACACAGACCTGACCGGAGAGGTGAGGAGGATTCTAGGAGGTCACATGACATCACTCTGATCTCTATTACTAACACACTGACCTGACCAGGGAGGTGAGGAGGATTCTGGGAGGTCACATGACATAATTTTGCTCTTTCAACAGATAATGAGCAAGAATGGGGACCAAATCACAATCACCGTTCCTCCAACTCACTTCATGATTCCAGAGAGAAAGTATAAGGAGAAAGTTCTAGAAGTCACCCAAAAGATCATGGAGCTGCTGACAGGAGAGGTGAGCGGTGCCGGGAATTCTGGGACATGATCCAGGAACAGACAAGGGATGTGTCTGGGTGGTGACTGTATCATTGTGTGTGTCAGGTTCCTATAAGGTGTCAGGATGTCTCTGTCTATTTCTCCATGGAGGAGTGGGAGTATCTAGAAGGACACCGGGATCTCTACAAGGACGTCGTGATGGAGAATGAGCCGCCCCTCACATCACCGGGTAAGAGGAAACTTTATCTTCTCATGTCGGAAAGGTGAGAGTATACTTTGTCCTATCTCCAGTTCTCTAACCATTGATTTACACATCACTCATGATGAACCCTTTTGGCCTCCTCGGTGATGATTAGGGTTGTCCCTTTCCACCTTCTCACCTTTATGTATCTCCTTTCTCAACAGACTTGAAATTTCGAGACTCCCAGGTCCTAACGTTTCCATCACCGGAATGTCTGAGTGAAGATCCTGATATCAAAGTCAATCATTCAACCGCAATAACCTCACCGCAGGAACAAACCCATTCCTACACTCTGGAGAACGTCCCCGAGACGTCAGCCTCGTGTCAAGATGAAGAAGACCTTCCGCACTCTGATGATTCCACGCCTCACACACAATACATCGCAACTCAGATCAAGGAGGAATCCCTCTCGACTGAAGAAGAGTTTGCGCCCGCTGGCCATTCGGTGACCCCGTATATATATGATGACTTTGATCATGACCTGGCTTCTGATGCTCTCCATAGTTTTGAGAGGATCGAGCCGCAGTACGAGTTCTTTCCCTATTCCGAACTTGAAGACCATTTCACGGTACAGAAGCCGTTTGCCCGCAGTGCCTACGGGAGGCCTCCGGTTGGCGGACACCAGAAGGCCACCCACAGAAGAAAGACTTATACCTATCTACAGCGCGGGAAATGCTTCCGCAGTAACTCAGACTTGGCCGCCCATCGCGGGGCGCACAGCGTAGAGAAGTCCTACCCCTGCCCGCACTGCGGGAAGGCCTTCAACCGGAAATCGAACCTCGCCATCCACGTCAGGATACACACGGGGGAGAAGCCCTACTCCTGCGCCATGTGCGGCAAACGCTTCAGCAATAAGTCTGACTGCATCATCCACCAGCGGATCCACACGGGGGAGAAGCCGTACCCCTGCTTCGAGTGCGGCCGATCCTTCGTCAGCAACTCCCACCGCATTTCGCACCAGCGCAGCCACACGGGGGAGAAGCCGTTTTTGTGTTCCCGCTGCGGGAAGTGCTTCCGGAACCGCTCCGACCTCCAAATCCACGAGAGGACCCACACCGGGGAGAAGCCGTTCGCCTGCACCAAGTGCAAGAAAAACTTTGCCAGCAAGTCGTCTCTTGTGCGGCATCAGAACCGAAAGCTGCATCAAGGAGAACTTGAGGACATCAACGAGACCTGATTTGGAAGTCTGTAAATAAAGTTTGATCCAGGCGGGCTTCCCTCCCCCCTTCCCCCCCGATGTTGTCTGAAGCATCCATCTTTACCGTCTTAGAACACTCAAAGGAGAACATCGGTTTTAGAGAAACATGAACATTTTGCAGTGCCGTAGAATCCGAGTCCAAATGTTTTTCTGCTTCCAGGCCCACGGAGTCCTCAAGCAGTCTCGCAGCGCCGTCAATGTGAGAGGGGACTACAGACCCCATCGGAGGCGTTGGGGAAAAGCCAGCTGAGTCTGCCCTCAATGGCTTCTATCCATCTCAGATTAAATGTGCGGTTGCAATTTGCAGCTCGTTAATTTCAATTCTTTCATTGGCCGCGTCAAACGATAATAAAGGTTCTCCTTTGGCTTAGTGTGATGTTGGTGGTGTTTGTGTGAGTCTGTTGGGAGGGGTGAATCCATCCATCTACACATCTACAAAAATACCTAAAGATAAGTTTTTAGAACCCAATTCACGGCACAAAAAAGAGTTTTGGTCCAGTTGGCTCAGCCTTGGTGGGTAGGGTAGGGTGATAGGATTGTTTTATGGTGAATCGGGTCTGCTCTACACCAATCCTCCCCTCTTAATCCGAGAGAAAGTTTGGTCACTTGCGTAGAGTACCTGAAAACTCTCCATGTAGATATCAGTTGGGCTTTTTAGGAGGTCCGTCTTGATATTGGTTGGGCTTTTTAGGAGGTCCGTCTTGATATTGGGCTTTTTAGAAGCACCATCTTGATGTCGGTTGTGCTTTATAGAAGGACCGTCTTGATGTCGGTTGTGCTTTTTAGAAGGACCGGCTTGATCTCGGTTGGGCTTTTTAGAAGGACCATCTTGATATTAGTTGGGCTTTTTAGAAGGACCGTCTTGATATCGGTTGGGCTTTTTAGAAGGACCGTCTTGATATTAGTTGGGCTTATGAGAAGGACCGTCTTGATATTAGTTGGGCTTTTTAGAAGGACCGTCTTGATATCGGTTGGGCTTTTTAGAAGGACCGTCTTGATATTGGGCTTCTTAGAAGGACCGTCTTGATATTAGTTGGGCTTTTTAGAAGGACCGTCTTGATATTGGGCTTCTTAGAAGGACCGTCTTGATATTAGTTGGGCTTTTTAGAAGGACTCGTCCTGATATTGGTTTTGCTTTTTAGAAGGACCGGCTTGATATTGGATGGGCTTTTCAGAAGGACCTTCTTGATATTTGGGCTTCTTAGAAGGACCGTCTTGATGTCGGTTGGGCTTTTTAGAAGGACCGTCTTAACATCGGTTGGGCTTTTTTTAAGGACCGTCTTGATATCTGTCGGACTTTTTAGAAGGACCGTATTGATATCTGTTGGGCTTTTTAGAAGGACCGTCTTGATGTCGGTTGGGCTTTTTAGAAGGACCGTCTTAACATCGGTTGGGCTATTTAGAAGGACCTTATTGATATCGGTTAGGCTTTTTAGAAGGACCGCCTGCCCCATGATGTCTTGTTTCTGCTCAAAGCCTAGGATCAGCTCCGGCCACAATATAGCTCAGGTCCCACCTTGAAATTCAGCCCCCCGCCCATTATACATCTTGTCTTTGGTTACACGAAGAGTCAAGTTTGTGATCTAGATCAGAATGTGGTTGCCTCTGTTTCGGAAACTTGGTGGAAACACGAGGCTACTGTGCATGGTAGGACCATGTTACTAAGGATGTAGAAGTGCACAGACAATGTGATCCGAGCCAAATGCAGGCCCACCCAGATAAATGAGGGTATTCCATAGAGGGCCTGAGAAGTGGAGGGGCCAGTTTTGAACTTCGGTTGGGTAATCAAGCTCAGACTGATACATCTTCCTCTTGATGAGATATATAAAATAAGTGTTGAGGGATTCCCCAAATTGAGAGTCTTCTGCAGTTCAACACCGA
Source organism: Nanorana parkeri (assembly GCF_000935625.1). NCBI lineage: Eukaryota > Metazoa > Chordata > Amphibia > Anura > Dicroglossidae > Nanorana > Nanorana parkeri. The sequence continues at coordinate 1,190,204 of NW_017306573.1, forward strand.
CCCCAGTGATCATATGTTCTTCACGGAGGAACCTGGGAGGAGAGATGTTCAGGGGCAAGTGGCCAGTAAGAGGCTCTGCCTCTTCTTTGGCAAAGATCACCTGACCAATGCCATGGTATTATAACAGCAAGAGAGGGAGGCCCCAACTGGGGTGGACTGGGGTCATTTATTAAATGGCCATAAGAAGGGAAACGCAAACTACTGGGGAGAAATCTCACCATTGTGGGAGGGGCAGAGACACAAACTACTGGAGGAAATCTCACCAGTGTGGGGGGGCGAGAGGC
>NW_017306573.1:1190674-1191418 GCF_000935625.1 Nanorana parkeri
AAATCTCACCATTGTGGGAGGGGCAGAGACACAAACTACTGGGGGGAAATGTCAGCATTGTGGGAGGGGCAGAGACACAAACTATGGGGGAGGGGGGTGGCATCTCACCATTGTGGGAGGGGCAGAGACTCAAATTACTGGGGGGAATCTCAGCATTGTGGGAGGGGCAGAGATACAAACTACTGGAAGGAAATCTCACCATTGTGGGAGGGGCAGAGACAAACTACTGGAGGAAAGCTCACCATTGTGGGAGGGGCAGAGACACAAACTACTGGAGGAAAGCTCACCACAGCAGCACAATTACGCCAGGCTGTTAATCTGCCTCCCTCAGCCCCCTTGTTGACCATTTTCATCCCTTCCATTGTATTCCTGGTAGAACTATTATTGGTTGTCAACAATCCCCACTGAACAATAAAGTTCATTGAAAAAAAAAGCATGAAAAAAGTCCAGTAGAAAGCACAACTCGGAAGCTTGCTGGAACGCATAACCCGGAAGTCCTGGATATCTTTATTAACAACTTCCTTTGCAGTCACACAATGAGAAAGCCAATCAGGAATGCCTGGGAGGCAGATGAGGGGAATGTAGGAGCTGGTAAGAGGTTTGTTTATGTCTCTGCTGAGGATGTGATGATGTCCACCCATGAGAAGGAGGCATGATTTGGATTATATTTCTATTTATATATTTAAACTATATATATATATTAATATCATTTATTCAGGGTGGAGGAATATTTAATATATATTT
>NW_017306573.1:1191869-1215075 GCF_000935625.1 Nanorana parkeri
ATGGAGGAATATTTAATATATATTTTTTTATATATAAATATATTCAATTTTATTTCAACCTCAATGCATATATATGGAGATTGATGGCAGCTAGGGTCCAATGCTTTGCATATGGTGGCCCTGAGGGGACATGTGGTGTAGCAGTACGATAGCTTCCCGCTTTCTTCTCTGTGCAGGTTGGTTGTGAGGTCACATGACAGCTGACCATCCTGGATCCATATGTGGGATGACCCGGAACAGAAGTCACATGACCATCAGGATATTAGACCTCACCTTGGAGATCATCTACCTGCTGACTGGAGAGGTGAGGAGGATTCTGGGAGGTCACATGACATCACTCTCATCTCTTCATAAAACACACACCTGACCGCAGAGGTGAGGAGGATTCTGAGAGGTCACATCTGAAGGAAATGTAATTTTTTTCCTTATCTAGGTGTATGTACCTGAATCAAAGCCCAGCAGTCATGTGGCACCGAACAGCCGCAACTGTGTGTCCATAGGTTGGCGCAAGAGCCACAGCCCCATCATGGACCCTCCACCTCCCTCCCAGATAGATGAGAGAATCAACGACAAGAAGATCCTGGAGGTCATCCAGAAGATGATTGAGCTGCTGACAGGAGAGGTGAGCGGTGCCGGGAATTCTGGGACATGATCCAGGAACAGACTAGGGGTGTGTCTGGATGGTGACTATCATTGTGTGTGTCAGGTTCCTATAAGGTGTCAGGATGTCTCTGTCTATTTCTCCATGGAGGAGTGGGAGTATCTAGAAGGACACCGGGATCTCTACAAGGACGTCGTGATGGAGAATGAGCCGCCCCTCACATCACCGGGTAAGAGGAGAGAGCAGTACGGAGGCTCCGCCTACATCCCCCATCATCTGATACACACATAGAAACAATGTATTCAGTCAGTGTGTGTGTTTCCTACAGATGGATCCAGTAAGAGGAACCCACCAGAGAGATGTCCCCGTCCTCTGTATTCCCGGGATTCCACACAGGAACATCATGAGATCCCTCAGGCCCGTCCTCTGTATTCCCGGGATTCCACACTGGAAGATCTCACCGTCCCTCACCATGATCAGGTTGGTGGGTCTGATAAGTCTCACAAAACATTTTTCCTGAAATCCTCTGTGGACATGATAGAAGGTTCCATGTTTTGTGTTGTCCAGATTGGTGTCTCGGTTGATATTAAAGTTGAAGTTAAAGAAGAAGAAGAGCCGTCTGTGATGGGTGAGGAGCCATGGAAGGAGGAGGAGGTTCCTTCAGAGATCAGCACAGGTCAGTTATACTCATGTATGTGCCGGGTTGGCTGTCAGCTCCGCCACAGACGGAAGCCCAATGTATGGGTGTCCCTATGGGGAAGGTACAGCACAGCATTGTAACCACTTACATCTCTCCTTTATGTGACGTGAGCTCATAGATTGCGTCTGCAACATGTAAATAATAGGAGAGGAGGACACAATGTACCTGGTTGGCTGTCAGCATCCCCACAGCCTGAAACCCAATTTATGGGCGTTTCCGATGGGGAAGCTATAGTACAGCTTTATAACCACCTACACCTCTTCTCTGTGTGATGTGAGCACATGGATTGTGCCTGCAACATGTAAATGAGGGGAGGACACGATGTATCTGTTTTTTTGTCTACTCCGCCACACACAGAAGCCCAATTTATGGCTTTTCTGATGGGGAAGCTTCTGTACAGCATTGTAACCTCTTACCCCTCCCCCTTTGTGTGGGCGTGCACAATATGTCTGGCTGGTTGTCCGCTCCACCACAGACGGAAGCCCAATTTATGGGTGTCCCTATGGGGAAGCTATTTATGGGTGTGTAACCACCTACACCTCTTCTCTGTGTGCTATGAGCTCATAGATTTTGCCTCCAACATGAAATCGGTAAGGGGGGGGGGAGGGGAGGACATGATGTTTACCATAGTTACAAGCCCTTCAATCACAGCGTGGATCAGAATTGGACCCAGTGCTACATGCTCTTGGTCTCCCGGAGGATTCGGAGTGATCTTTCAGTTACATAGTATTTGAGGTTGAATAAAGACATATGTCCATCAAGTCCAACCTGTTGTGTGTGTGTATAGTCCATGAGTGTTCTCATTCTTAAGAGTACCTGTACCCCTGTACATTTCGGTCTCTCAGGAAGTCGTCCAAAAGCCTCTTGAATGATTCCAGATTAATTGCGGAAATTACCTCTTGAAAGTTGTGATGATGATGATGATTGTTCTTGAGCATTGTGAATGTCTATTCCGTTCCTTCATACCATCAGTACACCATATAAAACAACATCCAAGGGTATGCATTCACGGAAAGTTCTTTTCATGTCCCGCAGATGGACAGAACAGCCGAAATATTGCAGAAGATTGTCTGTCGCTTTCACGGTGTAAAATGAAAGACATCATTGAGACATTTGCGGGAGACAAGGCCGCCTCGCGTTATCTTCAAAGTGCCAGTATACCACATGCTCCCTCTACACACGGGAGGCATCTTCCTGCCCAGTCCAGAATTATTACCCATCATACATCTGTCTCGGTGGTTGAAACGCGCCTCCATTCAACGGACTCTTTTCCCCAAAAGTCGAGCCTTAATTCAGGGGAGGCCTCCAGCCCAGATCAGGGGTGGCTTACCTGCTCCGAGTGCGGGAAAGGTTTCTTGAACCAAGCTCTTTTCCTAGCACATTGCAAATCCCACAGCGGCGAGAAGCCCTATGCGTGTCCCTACTGCGGGAAGGGCTTTGCGCACAAGTCGGACTTCAACAAACACCAGCGCATCCACACAGGGGAGAAGCCTTTCTCCTGCTTGGAGTGCGGAAAGAGCTTCACCCAGAAGTCCAATCACATGCGGCATCAGAAGGTCCACCTGGCGGAGAAGCCGTATTCCTGCTCACACTGTGGCAAGGGCTTCTCGCAGAAGTCCAACTTCCAGAGGCACATTCAGAGCCACTCGGAGGAGAAGAGCTATTCCTGCCGGGAGTGCGGACGCCATTTCGCGCTGAAGGCTCACCTCCTGCAGCACCAGACCGTCCACAGGGGGCAGAAGCCGTATTGCTGCACCGAGTGCGGGAAACACTTTGCTCACCAGTCTAGTTTTTATCGGCATCAGAAGAACCACACTGGGGACAAACCGTACGCCTGCCGCGAGTGCGGAGACCGATTCACCCAGAGCTCCAGTCTGGCCAGGCACCAACAGCGCCACCTACAGTTACTCCACTGAAAGTGCAGGCCGTCCCTCTACTGCGGATGGACATCCAGTGTGGAAATCCCAATAAATATTACATTTTTTCTACTGGTCTCTTCTCTTCCCTCTCTGATAAGTTTGTGTCCTGCGTATTATTATTATACATGTATATGGCTCTGACATATACCGCAGTGCTGTACAGAGAACGCTGAGCCAGTCACATGGATTGGGCTGAGGATCGGTATCTTTTAGAGACCCGTCCCTTCTTCTGAATTCCTTCCTGAGATCTGGCATGAAGGAATGGTTCTCTGTTCCAGGAGATCTGGTGCGTTCTGTCACAGAGCAGTGATCACTCGAGGGACCGGAATCAGCCCATTGGATGCCGCCACAAGGGGGAGGTGAGAAGGAGAAGGGGAGACTGGTTTGGATCTGGCAAATGGATGGCAATTAAAAGGAGCCGCCATGCTGCCAGTTAACCAAGGCACGGTCATAGGGGCAGAACTTGTTGGCCAAGACGTTGATCATGGGGGCAGAACATGTTGACTGTTGACCAAGACGTGATCATGGGGGCAGAACTTGTTGGCCAAGACATGATCATGGGGGCAGAACATGTTGACTGTTGACCAAGACGTGATCATGGGGGCAGAACACGTTGCCTGTTGACCAAGACATGATCATGGGGGGCAGAACTTGTTGGCCAAGACATGATCATGGGGGCAGAACTTGTTGCCTGTTGACCAAGACATGATCAGGGGGGCAGAACACGTTGCCTGTTGACCAAGACATGATCATGGGGGGCAGAACTTGTTGACTGTTGACCAAGACGTGATCATGGGGGGCAGAACTTGTTGGCCAAGACATGATCATGGGGGCAGAACACGTTGCCTGTTGACCAAGACATGATCATGGGGGGCAGAACTTGTTGCCTGTTGACCAAGACATGATCATGGGGGGCAGAACCTGGAATTCTGGTGGGGCCGTCTTCTCACTGAAGAAGCCAAGGGAGTGGTTTAGCCCATGAGTGTCCACCCCCTCAAACTCAGATGTGTCAGCAATTTTAGGGATGGCCTGACAGCCGTACCCAAGCACCATCGGGTTGGTGGTGGTGGTAAAACGAAAATGTCCGGTGTCCTTAGTGAGTAAGAGGCGGGACTTGATGGAGAAGCATTTTTCAATCTTCGAGTGGGAGTACGGCTCCTTACCACTGTGCTTAATGTTATTGCTGGTGAGATCTCCATAGGCGGTGGACCACGTCCTGCACTCTATACAGCATTATGACTCCTCCCTGCTATGGATCGTGTGATACCTAGAAAGATTTTTATTGGCGATGAAGCATTTTCTATATTTTGAACAGGAGTATGGCTCCTCCTTCTGATGGGTCATCCAGTATTTGGTTATGTTAGGTGGCAGAGCATTTCCTGTATTCTGAGCAGGAGTATGGCTCCTCCCCGCAATGGGTCATGCATTGTTTGGTTAGGTCGATGTTGGTGGTAGGGCGTTTCCTGTACTCTGAGCGGGAGTATGGCTCCTCCTTCTGATGGGTCATCCAATGTTTGGTTAGGTGTATGTTGGTGGTAGAGTATTTCCTTCACTGAGCAGGAGTGTGGCTCCTCCCCTCTGTGAGTTATGTGGTATCTGGTGAGATCTCCACTGGTGGTTGAGCATCACCAGCTGCAAACTTCCTGAAGATTGGGTAGATGGGCGTATACTCAAAGCATTGGGTTTCCCTGGAATGATGACTCCCTTGGTGACTGGCCAGTTACGTGGACCTCTCTGTTGAGAACTCTGTGATCGATGGCCAGGGTGAGTTGGAGACAAAACCGCCCTCTGAGCAATATTATGGCTTCTGAACTCCTCCCTTTTTTCCGCCATATCACTTGTCGCAATGACAGATGCGCAAAATGCGGCACATTTGTGCAGACCACTACTGCAGCTTTAATCATGAACATCCCCTGGAGTATGCTTACTACATACCTTGGGTTTGACCTCTGAGTCCTGACCAAGTGGACTTTACAGCCCCGATACAAGCAGCATCAGACCTCCCACTTTGTCTCCAAGTTTCTCTCGTGGACATAATTGTCTCGTGGTCCATGTAAATTCTCATGGCGGTTCCTCCAATGTTCCAATGGTCCTCTTTGTCCTCATTCACTCTCTGACCTCCTGGTGAAAGGCATCTCAGACTACATCATTCCAGGACACAGCTGCTGCTACTGGAACAAATACATTTGTGGACATGGATTAGGTGTTCATTGATGTCAGCGCGAGGAAAGTGGAAGTCACATAACTGATGAATGTTACAGCAGATGGTGGAATCCATTGAGGTGTGCCGAGGAGCCACGTGAGTGCTGACCGTGCCACCAGGAGGAGAGTGGAAGTCACTACATATATGATGGTGGGAATCCATTGAGGTGTGCCGAGGAGCCACGTGAACGCTGACCGTGCCACCAGGAGGAGGGTGGAAGTCACTACATATCTGATGGTGGGATCCATTGAGGTGTGCCAAAGAGCCACGTGAACGCTGACCGTGCCACCAGGAGGAGGGTGGAAGTCACTACATATCTGATGGTGGGAGTCCATTGAGGTGTGCCGAGGAGCCACGTGAGTGCTGACCGTGCCACCAGGAGGAGAGTGGAAATCGCTACATAACTGATGGTGGGAGTCCATTGAGGTGTGCCGAGGAGCCACGTGAATACTGACCGTGCCACCAGGAGGAGGGTGGAAGTCATTACATATCTGATGGTGGGAGTCCATTGAGGTGCGCCGAGGAGCCACGTGAGTGCTGACCGTGCCACCAGGAGTAGAGTGGAAATCGCTACATAACTGATGGTGGGAGTCCATTTAGGCGTGCAGAGGAGCCACGTGAATGCTGACCATGCCACCAGGAGGAGAGTGGAAGTCACTACATATCTGATGGTGGGATCCATTGAGGTGTGCCGAGGAGCCACGTGAATGCTGACCATGCCACCAGGATGAGAGTGGAAGTCACTACATATCTGATGGTGGGATCCATTGAGGTGTGCCAAAGAGCCACGTGAACGCTGACCGTGCCACCAGGAGGAGGGTGGAAGTCACTACATATCTGATGGTGGGAGTCCATTGAGGTGTGCCGAGGAGCCACGTGAGTGCTGACCGTGCCACCAGGAGGAGAGTGGAAATCGCTACATAACTGATGGTGGGAGTCCATTGAGGTGTGCCGAGGAGCCACGTGAATACTGACCGTGCCACCAGGAGGAGGGTGGAAGTCATTACATATCTGATGGTGGGAGTCCATTGAGGTGCGCCGAGGAGCCACGTGAGTGCTGACCGTGCCACCAGGAGTAGAGTGGAAATCGCTACATAACTGATGGTGGGAGTCCATTTAGGCGTGCAGAGGAGCCACGTGAATGCTGACCATGCCACCAGGAGGAGAGTGGAAGTCACTACATATCTGATGGTGGGATCCATTGAGGTGTGCCGAGGAGCCACGTGAATGCTGACCATGCCACCAGGAGGAGGGTGGAAGTCACTACATATCTGATGGTGGGATCCATTGAGGTGTGCCGAGGAGCCATGTGAATGTTGACCGTGCCACCAGGAAGTCTGGGAGCGGACACAGAATAAACATTGCTTTACCGTGGTAATACTTTTAGCTCAGCGTATTGAGAGCAATAGAACGGGGGTAGTGATGACTATTTGAACAGAGGAAGAACTGCCACCAGAATATACGATATAAGTGAACAGAAGCATTGAACTAACGGTACCACGGCGGCCTGTGCACGGCTTTCCGTCATTCCTATGTGAACACAGTAAGCCAGTGGCGTAACTATAGCCATGGCAGCCCGCGCAACTGCTATGGAGCCCAGTGGTGGGAAGGGGGCCCCAGTAGAGAGTGCGGCAACTTTACGCTATCAAATCAGTGGCCATGTAGAGACAACACGGATCCAGAACTGTGTCATTAACCCCAATCCTGAGCTGACGTCCGTCACAGGTCTCCCTTGCTTTCCCGCATTTTGTGAGTAGATGTGTTGCCTTCAGAGCTTCTGGTTACCTTGGCCACCACTTGGATATTAACTGCAGTATGAAGTTTGACCACAAGATGGCAGTGCTGCCTCCAGCCCGGTGGAACGCATGAAGTACGGTGAAACGCACAAACAGGAAGTCTTGTATAACAAAGCTTTATTAACAACATCCAGCAAAAACAGAAGAATTTGCAGTGGGTGCTGAACTAAGCAGGTAGTATATATGGCCCTGTGTCTGTATTCTAGCCAGGGCAATGGTACATTGATGTCAGCGTAGTCCCTCTGCCCTTCCTTCCTCCTCCGAAGGGCCTGCATTTGGTTTGACGCGTCGTCCTTTCCTAAAAGCATTGTGTACTCGGTGACCACACTTGAAGTAGATCATACAATGAGGCTTGTGTCCAGTCAACACTGCCAAGCAACACTTTGTGTAGGCGGAACTACAGAACTTGACGCCCCGGGGATCTGCTCAGAGGACACCATCCGCCCGGTGGGACGCAAACCCCGGACGCGGCGTGGAACGCACAGACCGGAAGTGCCGCAGAACTTCCTCTCTCGGGCTAAGTGGCGAGGAAAGGAAACGAGCTGACGGTGTGTACTGAATGAGGGTGAGTTGGGAGACGTCTGCACAGGGGAAGAGTGCCGGTATTGGGCTCATGTGAACGATGGGACGACTGGGGCTATCTGTTGAAGTCATATGACCGGGTAATATAGCTGTCGTACTAGTTTCTCACCACTAGGTGTCGCTGTGCGTCACAATACTATAGGGATACAAGTCACCTGGCTGTGTATGGCGGGTGTAGTGTCATTTTATGGCCACCAGATGTCACTGTGCTTCACATTTCTATAGGGATACAAGTCACCTGACTCTGTGACATGGCTGGAATGTGATTTTACACTGAGGATCTGCAGAGTTCCGGGCCTATAAAGCAGGGTGTAGAGGAGGAAACGACTCCACCAATGATGGGGAAGGAGCGGAGTCGCATGACAAAGAGGATACTGGACCTCACCCTGGAGATCATCTACCTGCTGACCGGAGAGGTGAGGAGGATTCTGGGAGGTCACATGACATCACTCTTATCTCTATTCATAAGACACAGACCTGACCGGAGAGGTGAGGAGGATTCTGGGAGGTCACATGACATCACTCTTATCTCTATTCATAAGACACAGACCTGAACAGAGAGGTGAGGAGGATTCTGGGAGGTCACATGACATCACTCTTATCTCTATTCATAAGACACAGACCTGACCGGAGAGGTGAGGAGGATTCTGGGAGGTCACATGACAGACCTGACCGGACACATGAGTGGCATTACATGGAAGTTAAGTGTGCATATGATATTTTTTTATCTAACCATTAGCAATATGGACCCGCAAGGTCATCTAGTCCACCATGTACCTCACTGACACCTGATATAAACCACGACAAGAAGATTCTAGAAGTCACCCAGAAGATCATGGAGCTGCTGACGGGAGAGGTGAGCGGTGCCGGGAATTCTGGGACATGATCCAGGAACAGACAAGGGATGTGTCTGGATGGTGACTATCATTGTGTGTGTCAGGTTCCTATAAGGTGTCAGGATGTCTCTGTCTATTTCTCCATGGAGGAGTGGGAGTATCTAGAAGGACACCGGGATCTCTACATGGACGTGGTGATGGAGAATGAGCCGCCCCTCACATCACCGGGTAAGAGGAGAGAGCAGTACGGAGGCTCCGCCTACATCCCCCATCATCTGATACACACATAGAAACAATGTATTCAGTCAGTGTGTGTGTTTCCTACAGATGGATCCAGTAAGAGGAACCCACCAGAGAGATGTCCCCGTCCTCCGTATTCCCGGGATCCCACCCAGGAACATCAGGAGATCCCTCACCATGATCAGGTAGGCTGCAGCGTTTCTTTTCATACTCGGATGTGTGGAGGGGCGCGGCGGGTAGACATGATGGAGATTTCGGTGTACAATGAGTCGATATTTCTGGATCTGTGTTTCAGGACGACAATCTGATTACTGTGAAGACTGAAGTGAAGGAAGAGGCAGAGGAGCCGTGTGTGAGGGGGGAGGAGCCGTGTGCAATGGGGGAGGAGCCGTGTAAGGAGGAGGAGATTCCACTGCGGATCCGTACAGGTGAGAAATAAACACTAAATTCTCTCCTCATCCCTTCCCCTCTTATTTCTCCTCTCCTCACTCCGCTCTCCTTATCTTCTCTTCCCTCTCTCCTCCTTTCTTTCATTTCACGATTCTTCTCTCTCCACTCTTCTCTTCATTCTCTGCCCTTTTCTCCTCTGATTCTTTCCCCTCTTCCCTTTCTCTTCTCCTCTCCACTCACTAGTATCCTGATTTTCTCTCTTTCCCCTCCAAATCCTGATCTCTCGATTCTCTCCTCTCCTCATTCTCTCCCCTCGCCCATCCCCCCCTCTTCTTCATCTCTTGAAATCCTGATCTCTCGATTCTCTCCTCTCCTCATTCTCTCCCCTCGCCCATCCCCCCCTCCTTTATTCATCTGTAGATTCTCTCCTCTCCACTCATCTCCTCATTGTCTCCCCTCACCTATCCCCCCCCTCCACTTTCTTCTCTTCTTTTCTCTCCTCGTCCCACTTCCCCTCTTCTTCCCCCCCCTCCTCCCACACGGGGCTGTATGTATTTCTTCATAAAACACTCCTTGGTAATGTGATGTCAGAAGTCTCGGCTCCTCTCCTCTGACTGGAATGTGTCATTGTCCCCGTGTTGCTCTTTTTTAAGCTGTAACTCTCGTTTCTTCAAATAACATATTGAAGAGGACCTGTCATGTAGAGTGCCGGTGTCACATGAACGTCTCCTTTCTTCCCGGCAGGTGTGGGGAGGAGCGACGGGTCCTCAGCAAGGAGTCTGACTTCAGCTTTGGGGTCAGAAGCAGAAATGAGTCGGGAAAGCCGCATTCCACCAAATCCACTCTGCGGACCCCCCAGTGTCGTACCACCGTCGGCTCCCTCCTCACTTCTAAGCCCCGATCCCCCCGAAACCGCCTCCTACAACTCCTCCCACCGGTGTGATGAGATGTTCCTCTGCCCCACATGTGGGGACATCTTCAGCGACAAAGCCTCCTTCTCCAAACACAAGAGCACCCACAACTTCCCGTGCACAGACTGCGGCAAATCCTTCGCCTACAAGTCCGGCCTCGACGAGCACCGCAAAACGCACAGCGGCGAGAAGTCGTTCTCCTGCTCCCAGTGCACCAAATCCTTCACTCATAAGTCCGATATCGTGCGCCATCGCCGCGTCCACTCCCGGGAGAAGCCGTTTTCCTGCCCGGAGTGTGGGAGGGGCTTTGCGCAGGAGTCCTATCTGATTCGCCATCGGAATGTCCACACGGGGGAGAAGCCCATTTCCTGTGGGGAGTGCGGGAAATGTTTCTCGCACAGGCAGCACCTGGCGATCCATGGGAGGAGCCACGCGGAGGAGAAGCCGTTTTCCTGCGGCGAGTGTGGGCGGAGCTTCAAGCACAAGGCGTACCTGGCGGAGCACCAGAGGCTCCACACGGAGGAGAAGAAGTATTTCTGCTCGGAGTGTGGGAAAGGTTTTTCACAGAAGCTGTCGCTGGTTAAGCATCAGGTCATCCACACGGGACAGACGCCGTTCTCCTGCGTGTTCTGCGGGAAGAGCTTTCCCCGCAAGTCAGACCTCCAGAGGCACGAGAAGCGGCACCGAGGGGTAAAGCCTTTTCCGTGCTCGGAGTGCGGACGCTGTTTTGCGCACAAGTCCGATCTCAAGCGACATGTGGTCATCCATACGGGGGAGCGGCCTCATTCGTGTTCGGAGTGCGGGAAAGGTTACACGCGCAAAGCCGACCTGGTCCATCATCAGAGAATTCACGCCGGGGGGACGAGTCTTTCAGCTCCTGAGAATGAGGTGATGCTCACACAGGAACAAGCGGGGACCTAAAGAGGACCTGTCACAGCTACGAGCGCAAAATTCAGCCTGTTGTACTTAGACTGCCATAGGATGCTGGAAGCATCATAGCATGGACATATCTAGCTTCTTTTATATTAAAGAGGAACCTCACTCCATGAATCATACGGGGTTATGTACAGACGTGCCTTTTATTTACCATCCCGAGAGGCCCAGAATGTGAACTTCAGCCCAAAAGCCCAACTCTAGCCAAAACCTTTTCAAAAGAGTGTGGGAAAGGTTAGAACCTCTTTTTATCAAGTGTGGTTTATTGCTGTATGTGTCCCTGCGGGGTGCTTTCCCCTCGTGTCTTGTCCCGGTACCACCCAAGCTATTACAAGAGGTGGGACAATCACTTCAAAGGGGACCCAGGCACTAAACCTTGGCAGCGGTTCTAACCTCCTGTATCCTGGAGCCCGGCCTCCCTGCTTTGGGACCCGGCCTCCCTGCTTTGGGGCCCGGCCTCCCTGCTTTGGGGCCCGGCCTCCCTGCTTTGGGGCCCGGCCTCCCTGCTTTGGGGCCCGGCCTCCCTGCTTTGGGGCCCGGCCTCCCTGCTTTGGGGCCCGGTCTCTCTGCTTTGGGGCCCGGTCTCTCTGCTTTGGGGCCCGGCCTCCCTGCTTTGGGACCCGGCCTCCCTGCTTTGGGACCCGGCCTCCCTGCTTTGGGGCCCGGCCTCCCTGCTTTGGGGCCCGGCCTCCCTGCTTTGGGGCCCGGCCTCCCTGCTTTGGGGCCCGGCCTCTCTGCTTTGGGGCCCGGCCTCTCTGCTTTGGGGCCCGGCCTCTCTGCTTTGGGGCCCGGCCTCTCTGCTTTGGGGCCCGGCCTCTCTGCTTTGGGGCCCGGTCTCTCTGCTTTGGGGCCCGGCCTCCCTACTTTGGGGCTGATGATGGATCTCAGCACATCTGCTATGATCATATATCCAGCTGTAGGTATCACATTGACCACTGAAGGGACAACAAACCACATTTTGCTCTGTAGTTCCTCACCGCCTCACATGCAGTTCCTACGTACAGCCACAAGATGGCTCTGAATACACTGCTGGAGGCCAAAGGCAGGCAGGCGGTGGCACAGAGAGGAGGAAACCTGCCCAGAGGAGCTTCATTGGTAAAGGAAATACGGTGCTAGAGGCCTGCATGGTGTAGGGAGTTATAATGAACTGATGGAACAGACTCAATGGCAGAGAAAATGCCCCCGGGGGGGGGGTAATGGAGCATTCACAACATGCACTGATGGAGAAGGAAGGAGCCTTCCAGCCTCTACCTCATACCCTGGCCACAGGCAGAGGAAACAGACGACCTCCAGAGAGAGAGAGAGAGAGAGAGAGGACACGGAAGCAGCGAGGGATCGGGAGTAAGACCGTATTTAAAAGGCCAGGGGCAGCCAAACTCCGGCACCCTCCAGCTCTGGTGCAACTACAAATCCCACGAGGCATTGCAAGATTCTCCCAGCCACCGACGTGACTCCCGGGGGGAGATGCATTATGGGATTTGTAGTTTCACCACAGCCGGAGTTTGGCTAGCCCTGCAGTAGGTAGTCCTATGGGTCAGGCTGATGAAGGGCAACCTCTGTGTTGCTATCCCTAAAAACACATTTCTGACCTCCTGAGGTGACCCGAATGAGTGACGCTGGACGACGTGCCTGCGGACCGACTCCTGGGGCTTCATGGTTCATTTTCAGTGGCCAGCGGATGACTCCACATACTCCTAAGGGACTGATGTGCTGTCCTTCCTTCCCCACTGGTAATGCGTTTTCTGTGTCATCCATGGGCGGGCAACTCCGGCCCTCCGGCTGCGCTTGAACCTTTTTATCCCCATAGGACATATTCTAGCGTCCTCTTGTGACTCAAAGCTCACTATATGGCGGGCTACTGCCTGCTATATACTGAGACGCCGCAGCCGGGACGGAACCTGACATTGCTGTCGAGATGCACACAGCTGCGTGAGTGACATCTGGCTCTGCCTATCTAGAGGCAGAGTCGGCTGTGCCCACCCCCTCGCCCGTCCGTTCCTCCAGTCAGCGCTGGCGGAGTGGGGAGGGGGGAATCCCTGCAGGGAGCCGTGACTGACAGGGAGATGATCAGAAAGTGAGCGAGCGCCGGTATGTGTTCGCTCACTTCCCGATCTATAGAGCCGCCGTGTGATAGTTCCATGGTCACACGTCCCCTCGAAGTATGAGGTAAAAATCGCTCCCCTCATAGTTCTCCTTTTACCTACAAATTCCAACATGCCCCCGGGAGTCACGCCTGCGGCTGTCAGAGTCATGCAATGCCTCGTGGGAGTTGTAGTTGCACAACAGCGGGAGGGCCGGAGTTGCCCAGCACTGGAGAGTGTTTTCCAGCTAATCAAACCTTTAGTTGTGGGAAGCGGGCGTGGCGTCCAGACAGCTATTCTGTTGTGTCGCTCCATTGACTACAACCGTGTCTGTCCCCTCACATGGGAAATGGTTTTGCTATCTGGTGATCTGGAGGGGACATTAGTATAATTGTTCAATTACCCTTACCCAACGGTAATGCTGAAAACTCAGTAAAAAGCTTTGTAAAAGGAAAAAGCAGTGAAGTTGTAGATTATTCATATTGCACTGATTACATTTGTGTATAATATATAATAATAATACAAATTCCCGCTCATCTAATGCGGTGCAGTTCTCTGTGTGACCTCAGGAGGGCGCCCGGGTTCCCGCGCAGGAAGCAGCGCTCCACCCAATGCATTTCTCCCACTCGATGAGCCGCAGTACCCGATTCCGGCCACAAGATGGCGGCGCGGCGCATCGCCCTCTGTATGCTGTGCAGAAATAGCTCCTGAACTTTATTAGCAACATCCGGTGTGGACAACAGTGGAGAGATATGGCAGCTTGTAGTGGATATGGAAGCAGAAGAGGTAAGGATGAGATTTAATAATAAAGGAGTGATGACAATCTGAGGGAAGTGTTAGGGACCCTTCTATGTGTGTGTTATGTGTGTGTTATGGGAAAACTATATATAGGTATACAGAGGGCACCGCCGACGTTCAAGTACTGGTTCCTGGCCCAATCTTAGGCACCGATGGGTCTTTTAGAAGTGCGATCCGGAGGCCTTTTATAGGTGGCCAGACAAATGATGTCACCTTCTACCCCCGTCCAAATCATCGCCCCCTATCCTGGAGGACTCTGCGCTGCCGGAGGACTCTGCT
This sequence comes from Nanorana parkeri, assembly GCF_000935625.1. NCBI lineage: Eukaryota > Metazoa > Chordata > Amphibia > Anura > Dicroglossidae > Nanorana > Nanorana parkeri. The sequence goes on from NW_017306573.1 coordinate 1,206,139, forward strand.
CTGCCGGAGGACTCTGCTCTGCCGGAGGACTCTCCTCTGCCGGAGGACTCTGCGCTGCCGGAGGACTCTGCGCTGCCGGAGGACTCTGCTCTGCCGGAGGACTCTGCTCTCTCTGAGGACTCTGCTCTGCCTGAGGACTCTGCTCTGCCGGAGGACTCTCCTCTGCCGGAGGACTCTGCGCTGCCGGAGGACACTCCTCTGCCGGAGGACTCTGCGCTGCCGGAGGACACTCCTCTGCCGGAGGACTCTGCGCTGCCGGAGGACACTCCTCTGCCGGAGGACTCTGCGCTGCCGGAGGACACTCCTCTGCCGGAGGACTCTGCGCTGCCGGAGGACACTCCTCTGCCGGAGGACTCTGCGCTGCCGGAGGACACTCCTCTGCCGGAGGACTCTGCGCTGCCGGAGGACACTCCTCTGCCGGAGGACTCTGCGCTGCCGGAGGACACTCCTCTGCCGGAGGACTCTGCGCTGCCGGAGGACACTCCTCTGCCGGAGGACTCTGCGCTGCCGGAGGACACTCCTCTGCCGGAGGACTCTGCGCTGCCGGAGGACACTCCTCTGCCGGAGGACTCTGCGCTGCCGGAGGACACTCCTCTGCCGGAGGACTCTGCGCTGCCGGAGGACACTCCTCTGCCGGAGGACTCTGCGCTGCCGGAGGACACTCCTCTGCCGGAGGACTCTGCGCTGCCGGAGGACACTCCTCTGCCGGAGGACTCTGCGCTGCCGGAGGACACTCCTCTGCCGGAGGACTCTGCGCTGCCGGAGGACACTCCTCTGCCGGAGGACTCTGCGCTGCCGGAGGACACTCCTCTGCCGGAGGACTCTGCGCTGCCGGAGGACACTCCTCTGCCGGAGGACTCTGCGCTGCCGGAGGACACTCCTCTGCCGGAGGACTCTGCGCTGCCGGAGGACACTCCTCTGCCGGAGGACTCTGCGCTGCCGGAGGACACTCCTCTGCCGGAGGACTCTGCGCTGCCGGAGGACACTCCTCTGCCGGAGGACTCTGCGCTGCCGGAGGACACTCCTCTGCCGGAGGACTCTGCGCTGCCGGAGGACACTCCTCTGCCGGAGGACTCTGCGCTGCCGGAGGACACTCCTCTGCCGGAGGACTCTGCGCTGCCGGAGGACACTCCTCTGCCGGAGGACTCTGCGCTGCCGGAGGACACTCCTCTGCCGGAGGACTCTGCGCTGCCGGAGGACACTCCTCTGCCGGAGGACTCTGCGCTGCCGGAGGACACTCCTCTGCCGGAGGACTCTGCGCTGCCGGAGGACACTCCTCTGCCGGAGGACTCTGCGCTGCCGGAGGACACTCCTCTGCCGGAGGACTCTGCGCTGCCGGAGGACACTCCTCTGCCGGAGGACTCTGCGCTGCCGGAGGACACTCCTCTGCCGGAGGACTCTGCGCTGCCGGAGGACACTCCTCTGCCGGAGGACTCTGCGCTGCCGGAGGACACTCCTCTGCCGGAGGACTCTGCGCTGCCGGAGGACACTCCTCTGCCGGAGGACTCTGCGCTGCCGGAGGACACTCCTCTGCCGGAGGACTCTGCGCTGCCGGAGGACACTCCTCTGCCGGAGGACTCTGCGCTGCCGGAGGACACTCCTCTGCCGGAGGACTCTGCGCTGCCGGAGGACACTCCTCTGCCGGAGGACTCTGCGCTGCCGGAGGACACTCCTCTGCCGGAGGACTCTGCGCTGCCGGAGGACACTCCTCTGCCGGAGGACTCTGCGCTGCCGGAGGACTCTGCGCTGCCGGAGGACTCTGCTCTGCCGGAGGACTCTGCTCTGTCTGAGGACTCTGCTCTCTCGGAGGACTCTGCTCTGCCGGAGGACTCTGCTCTGCCGGAGGACTCTGCTCTCTCTCTGTTGAAACATTTTTTATTGGATTCTATTGTGTTAGGGAATAAAAATATCTGACCCTGTTCTGTATCTAGACCACCGGGAGACAGAGAAGGAGCGGAGTCACATGATGGAGATACTGGACCTCGCCCTGGAGATCATCTACCTGCTGACCGGAGAGGTGAGGAGGATTCTGAGAGGTCACATGACATCACTCTGATCTCTATTATAACACTCAGACCTGACCGCAGAGGTGAGGAGGATTCTGGGAGGTCACATGACATCACTCTTATTTACTATCATGTCTTGATATCCAGGATTACAAAGTAGTAAAGAGGACATCTGGTGACCATGTGACACTCAACAGTTGTTCCCATGCATCTGAAGGATGGAGCGAAAGCCGAAACATGGTGACTACAAGAAAAAACAACAGCAAGAAGATCCTAGAAGTCGTCCAAAAGATGATGGAGCTGCTGACGGGAGAGGTGAGCGGTGCCGGGAATTCTGGGACATGATCCAGGAACAGACAAGGGATGTGTCTGGGTGGTGACTGTATCATTGTGTGTGTCAGGTTCCTATAAGGTGTCAGGATGTCTCTGTCTATTTCTCCATGGAGGAGTGGGAGTATCTAGAAGGACACCGGGATCTCTACAAGGACGTGGTGATGGAGAATGAGCCGCCCCTCACATCACCGGGTAAGAGGAGAGAGCAGTACGGAGGGTCCACCTAGATCCCCCATCATCTGATACACACATAGAAACAATGTATTCAGTCAGTGTGTGTGTTTCCTACAGATGGATCCAGTAAGAGGAACCCACCAGAGAGATGTCCCCGTCCTCTGTATTCCCGGGATTCCACACAGGAAGATCAGGAGATCCCTCACCACGATCAGGTCGGTGGGACTGATTATCCTTATTTTATATTTACAAGGTGCTCTCCGAATTCTTTACGTTTATAACTTTTTTTTTTTTGTAATAAGAATGAAATTCGGACTAAATGTGAAGAGGAAGCTAAGAAAGAAGAGCGGCATGTGAGGGGTGAGGAGGAGGAGGAGGAAGTTCCCCCAGAGATCAGCACAGGTGAGGAATAATTAGAGTCCGGATTCTCCTTGTCTTGTGACTCCAACAATCTCTTCTCCCCTGGCGTCAATAAGATCAACGTTCATGCGCGATGACGTCACGCGTGCGGGGGTTGTCACCCAGCCTCGGGACGCCCCTGTGCACCAATACCGTTTTTTCGGTATCGAGTTACAAGTACCGATTATTTTATGTTTTTTTATTGGTTCTCGCCGATACAATCAGGAAGCCAGGCGGCGGGGAATGACATGCCACCCGGCTTCCTAATTGCCCGGGAAGCCAGCTGCATGTTATTTGGCCGGCTTGAATGTGATTGGCTGGGAAACCGGCTTCCCAGCCAATCAGCATCGGACGAGCTCCCCGGGCCAATCCAGAAGCCGGGCGGCGAGTAATGACCCACCTCCCGGCTTCCTGACTGACTGGAAAGCCGGCTTCCTGGCCAATCGGCAGGGAGCCGGCTGTTCGGCCAACTCGATGCTGATTTGATGTGAAGCCGGCTTCCCGGCCAATCAGGGAGGCGGGTCATTACTTACCACCCAGCTTTCTGATCGCACGGGAAGCTGACTTCATGTTCCCCTACGGCACTGCCGATCAGAGGAAATCTTCTAAATGGAAGTTCTGGCATCGGGGAAGGTATCAGAGCCTTTGGGTGAGTACGAATACTCGGTATCGGCACCAATACTTACTCGGTATTGGTGCATCCCTGATATAAATGACCTTTACCCTAAGTCATGTTTTAGGTGCCTCCTCAGAGTTCAGGTATAAAGGATCAGACTCGGTAGATTAAAATAGTTTGTGCCATAATATAGCAAGAAAACCAGAGGTGGGAGGAGTCTAAGTTCAGTGATTCCAGCCATTTATAACCAAACCTTGGCAATGATGAAGACAAAGGAGAACTCCGCACAGCTCGGTTTGTGGTCAGGAGTCGTAAATTCAAAGACCAGTCATGTGATAATTAGAAGAGGGTGGACGGTGGCGGGTCTATTGATATGTGCGGAGCATGCGTGTGTATCCCTCACCCGGTGTGTAAACTTTCCTTTATCTCCAGCAGTCGGATGGGAGACCAGCGAGTCTTCAGACCTATTTCTGGGGTGTAAATCAGAAGATGGAGGCGCCGTGTCCGCTTCCTCAACAGACATCGACGTGGCCCCAGAAGGACGTTTCGGGTCACACGCAGATTGTAGAGCAGGAGATGGGAACGTGTCTTCAGAAGACAAACCTTCTATTTCCAATGCGGGACTCCTCAGTACCCGACTGTCACTGGACACACCTCCTAATCCCAATCGTCACCGAGGACTCTCCAGTGGCCATCTGGCACTGGATCATGCTACTAGTGGTAGGCGTCCTCTTGAAAACGCAGAGACATTCGGCTCTTCAGAAGACAAACCTCCTAATCCCAATCTTCATCCAAGACTCCCCAGTGTCCAACTGTCACTGGACCATGCTACAGGTGGTAGGGGTTCTCTTGACAACACAGAGACATTTGGCTCTTCTGAAGCCACACCTCCTAATCCCAATCTTCATCCGAGACTTCCCAGTGTCCAACTGTCACTGGATCCCGCTACTAGTGTCAGGCGTCCTCTTGAAAACCCGGAGACATTCGGCACTTCAGAAGACAAACCTCCCAATCTTCACCCGAGACTCTCTAGTGGCCAACTGTCACTGGATCCGGCTACATGCGGTGGGCATGCTTTTGAAAACGCAGAGACATTCGGCTCTTCAGAAGACAAACCTCCGTATCCCAATCTTCACCCAAGACTCTCCAGTAGCCAACTGTCACTGGATCCCGCTACATGTGTCAGGCGTCCTCTTGAAAACACGAATACATTCGGCTCTTCCGAAGCCGCACCTCCTAATCCCAATCTCCACCCCGGGCTCCCCAGTGCCCTTCGGCCACCAGATCCCCCTACATGTGGCGGGAATCCTCTTGACAACACGATGACGGCGGCAGACCCTCGAGCCGTTGACGCCCTGTTCGTATGTTCGGGGTGCGTGAAATGGTTTTTGTTGAAGTTGCCCCCGGAAGAGTATCAGACCATCAACTCGCACAAGATTCCTTTCCTGTGTCCAGACTGCGGCAAGCGCATCACTCAAGACACGGGCCTCCAGAGGCCTGGCAAAGCCGACAAAGACACCTTTGAATGTTCGGAGTGTGGGAAACGTTTCGGCTTCAACTCCGAACTCGTCAGACATCGGCTCACCCACACCGGAGAGAAGCCCTACCAGTGCGTCGAGTGTGGGAAACGGTTCCGGCAGCGCGGTTCTCTCCGCGAACACCAGAAGATGCACTTCGGGGACAAACCGTTCTCCTGTTCCGAGTGCGGCAGTTGCTTCACCCGCAAGATCTTTCTCCTCAACCACCAGCGTATTCACACGGGGGAGAAACCGTTCTCTTGTTCGGAGTGCGGGAGAAGCTTTGCGCAGGAGGCGGTCCTCATCCGACATCAGGTGGTCCATACAGGGGTGAAGCCCTATACCTGCATAGACTGCGGCAAGAGCTTCGCCCACAGGTCCAGTTTTATGACGCACCGGAGAATCCACACCGGCTTCGAGCCCTATCCCTGTTCCGAGTGCGGGAAACGCTTCAAGCAGAAGTCCTACCTGGTTGACCACTTCAGGCTTCACACTGGGGAGAAGCCGTACGGCTGCGCAGAGTGCGGGGAGCGTTTTACCCGGAGGCTCTTCCTGCGGAAACACGAGCAGGTCCACACCGGGACGACGTGGTTTCCCTGTATCGACTGCGGCAAAAAGTTCACCGAGAAACGGCTTCTCAACAGACACCAGAAGATTCACTCTGCCGAAAAAACCTTTAGCGGTCCACCGGAATCACAGACGGGTCTTAGCTAGAAGTCACCGGACACTGGGGAATTCAGGTCCTGAGATGGGGACCCTTTGACGGTGAAATGAATTGTCACACATACCACCTTGGGTGGAGGATTCCTTAGAGGGATGGACATTCTATTTATATTAGAGTCAAAGAGAATTTTTTTTTATCTATGGGCTCTGTTATTTATAAACTGGCTGTAGCTCTTCAAAGAGGGCCCGTGCCGGCCTGGGAAGGGGACCCCTGGTTCGCTCGGGGTCCCCCCTGGCCAGTTCGCCCAAGCCTAAGTGTCCTGTGGCCAGCTTGGCCCGGGTTGTTGCCGGCATTGGCGTAACGATCACGATAGCGACCCAGGCGACCGCTATGGGGCCAGTACATCCCCCTGATGCCGTGCGGGCCCCCTGGGTCGCTATGGCATTTCAGGCTGCTGGCTGTCGCTGGCGGCTGTGAGGAGAAACACGCAGCCATTCACATGCGAAACGGCGCGCTCCTCCTCACAGCCGCTGAGTCGATGACAACCAGCAGCTTCGGGGGAGGTGGCTGGGCCTGTCGTTGGCAGCGATGGAGGAGGCGGAGCCCAGCGATCGAGGAGGCAGGTCTTAGCGATGGGGAGGTGGGCCCGGCGATAGAGGAGGTGGGGCCCCCAAGCGATCATGGAGGAGGAGGCGGACAGAGGATCGGCCAGACAGGTAAGAGGGCTTGATCGGCCACCTGAGACCCAGCAGAGCCCACCATAGATAGTCTATGGTGGCCTCTGCAGGGTCCCCCTCAGGTGGGCTGTTTGGGTTATCAGGTGGACTTATCTAGAAATCACAGGGCCCCATACAAGATTTTGATATGGGGCCCTGTGATTTCTAGTTACGCCCCTGGTTGCCGGTGTTCTGTCGAAAGCTCCAACTCATCGAAATCTCCAACGACCTCACTTCCGGTGCTCAGAAAGACCGGAACTCTGTACAGTTGCAGTGCGCATGCGTTTTCAGAATCCTCGTCAAGTTTGCCGCCTGCTGAATATTGTTAACATGCAGCCATACAGAAGCTCCGTCACTCTTTGTGTTTTGCCGTCTAACGCCGTCTGGTCGAAAATCTCCAACTTGCAAGTACCCGGCAGTGAGGTAGTTGGAGATTCCGACGAGTTGGAGCTTTTCGATAGAACACCGGCTCCAGCCTCCCTTGCCGCTTTTACTAAACCCATTGAATTTTTCTTACTATTTATAACAAATGTTCTTTCTAGTTTTCCCCATTTTATTACTAGAAATCTCCAAAAAGCTTTGAAAGTATGAGAGCGCAACCATTTTGGGGGCTCGAAAGTCGCCCTTCCTCAGGGCTTGACAATAAATTCCATGCAATACCGGTTGCAAACCAAATAGATGCGGAAGCAGTGGTTCGGGCTGTCAGCCTGGCGACCTGAAGCTCTGCCGCGGAATGCATTTAGATTTGCAACTATTGTCCATTATCACTTTGAATCCGTTGTCAGTAGTCCAGTCCTGAGGAAGGGGAAGTTGAGTCCCCGAAACGCGTTGGCTGTTGAAAAATGAGTTCTTGTTGGCCTTTCTTGCAGTGCTTTCTGGACTATATATGTCCCATCTGGGATACCCCTGTTGCCCCTAAATTCGTATTTTAACATCTGATTACTCTGGTCCAGTGCTCCACCAACACCTTCTCCGCTAGTATTCAAGCCCTGAGGAAGGGGGAGTTGTGAGCCCCCGAAATGCAGCGGCTGTTTGACTTTTAGCCATGAAAAGTACATTCCTGCTGGACTCATTCAAGTTCTTGTGGCGCTCTCCTCATCCTTTCAATGCTTTTTGGACTACTCAAGGGAACCTCTGGGATACTCCTGTTGACACAGAGTTACCCTGGGGGTCTAGTGCTCCACCAACTAATTTTCCTTAGGAAAGGATGAGGACATTGGTAGGGAGTGAAGAGGTAGAGGAGGATAGGGACACTGGAAGTCCAGGTATGTCCATCTATTGGTGGGTGACGTCCTTCTGAAGCACTGAGGTACTTTGCCGGTAAAGGCAGCTATGCACCTGAGAGCCCTCGGACTTCCAGAACCATTGGGGGATTCCGCTCCCTCGGCTTTATATTCCTCTCTCTTGAAATCAGCTGTGTAGGCCTCCATTTTGTGCAGTGCCTGACCTACTCTGGTTTCGGTGAGCTTGTAGTGCAGAACATCAGAATTGGGACCTGCTCCTCGTCTTGCGCTGAGGATTTCCGAAGTGTGGTGATGAGGCCTACAGTGGACATCCTTTGCTAGGCCCTGGACTTGTTCTTATCTTTGCCTTATTGTGGTCTGGTGGTAGATTGTCCTCATTGTGCAGAATCTTTGTATCTCTCAGGCTCCCTGTCCACCCTGAAGAGGGCTCATCACACACTTACCTAACCGGTGCATATGAGACGGTGGTGGTGGTGAATGTTATGTGATGTTTATTCCACCTTCCTCACTAGAAACAGAACCTTCACCTCTAATTAGTAGAAGGATCTGGGCATCCATCTTTCCACCAATGACCGGTCAAGGAGCTTTTTTTTTTTCCACTCATAGGAATAGCCAAATCAATCTTTGACATTTTATACGTCGGCCTGTGTTGTGCTTAGTGTTGTAGACAGATTACCATGAAGTACATTATATTGCATGAACTCGAATGTCATCCCACATGAACTCGAATGTCATCCCACATGAACTCTAATGTCATTCCACATGAACTCTACTGGCATCCCACATGAGCTCTAATGTCATCCCACATGAACGCTAATGGCATCCCACATGAACGCTAATGTCATTCCACATGAACGCTAATGTCATTCCACATGAACGCTAATGTCATTCCACATGAACTCTACTGGCATCCCACATGAGCTCTAATGTCATCCCACATGAACGCTAATGGCATCCCACGTGAACGCTAATGGCATCCCATGTGAACGCTAATGGCATCCCATGTGAACGCTAATGGCATCCCATGTGAACGCTAATTGCATCCCATGTGAACGCTAATGGCATCCCATGTGAACTCTACTGGCATCCCACATGAGCTCTAATGGCATCCCACATGAGCTCTAATGGCATCCCACATGAACTCTAATGTCATCCCACATGAACGTTAATGGCATCCCACATGAACTCTAATGTCATCCCACATGAACTCTAATGTCATCCCACATGAACTCTAATGTCATCCCACATGAACTCTAATGTCATCCCAC
>NW_017306573.1:1216027-1222978 GCF_000935625.1 Nanorana parkeri
GGCTGTGAGGAGAAACACGCAGCCATTCACATGCGAAACGGCGCGCTCCTCCTCACAGCCGCTGAGTCGATGACAACCAGCAGCTTCGGGGGAGGTGGCTGGGCCTGTCGTTGGCAGCGATGGAGGAGGCGGAGCCCAGCGATCGAGGAGGCAGGTCTTAGCGATGGGGAGGTGGGCCCGGCGATAGAGGAGGTGGGGCCCCCAAGCGATCATGGAGGAGGAGGCGGACAGAGGATCGGCCAGACAGGTAAGAGGGCTTGATCGGCCACCTGAGACCCAGCAGAGCCCACCATAGATAGTCTATGGTGGCCTCTGCAGGGTCACCCTCAGGTGGGCTGTTTGGGTTATCAGGTGGACTTATCTAGAAATCACAGGGCCCCATACAAGATTTTGATATGGGGCCCTGTGATTTCTAGTTACGCCCCTGGTTGCCGGTGTTCTGTCGAAAGCTCCAACTCATCGAAATCTCCAACGACCTCACTTCCGGTGCTCAGAAAGACCGGAACTCTGTACAGTTGCAGTGCGCATGCGTTTTCAGAATCCTCGTCAAGTTTGCCGCCTGCTGAATATTGTTAACATGCAGCCATACAGAAGCTCCGTCACTCTTTGTGTTTTGCCGTCTAACGCCGTCTGGTCGAAAATCTCCAACTTGCAAGTACCCGGCAGTGAGGTAGTTGGAGATTCCGACGAGTTGGAGCTTTTCGATAGAACACCGGCTCCAGCCTCCCTTGCCGCTTTTACTAAACCCATTGAATTTTTCTTACTATTTATAACAAATGTTCTTTCTAGTTTTCCCCATTTTATTACTAGAAATCTCCAAAAAGCTTTGAAAGTATGAGAGCGCAACCATTTTGGGGGCTCGAAAGTCGCCCTTCCTCAGGGCTTGACAATAAATTCCATGCAATACCGGTTGCAAACCAAATAGATGCGGAAGCAGTGGTTCGGGCTGTCAGCCTGGCGACCTGAAGCTCTGCCGCGGAATGCATTTAGATTTGCAACTATTGTCCATTATCACTTTGAATCCGTTGTCAGTAGTCCAGTCCTGAGGAAGGGGAAGTTGAGTCCCCGAAACGCGTTGGCTGTTGAAAAATGAGTTCTTGTTGGCCTTTCTTGCAGTGCTTTCTGGACTATATATGTCCCATCTGGGATACCCCTGTTGCCCCTAAATTCGTATTTTAACATCTGATTACTCTGGTCCAGTGCTCCACCAACACCTTCTCCGCTAGTATTCAAGCCCTGAGGAAGGGGGAGTTGTGAGCCCCCGAAATGCAGCGGCTGTTTGACTTTTAGCCATGAAAAGTACATTCCTGCTGGACTCATTCAAGTTCTTGTGGCGCTCTCCTCATCCTTTCAATGCTTTTTGGACTACTCAAGGGAACCTCTGGGATACTCCTGTTGACACAGAGTTACCCTGGGGGTCTAGTGCTCCACCAACTAATTTTCCTTAGGAAAGGATGAGGACATTGGTAGGGAGTGAAGAGGTAGAGGAGGATAGGGACACTGGAAGTCCAGGTATGTCCATCTATTGGTGGGTGACGTCCTTCTGAAGCACTGAGGTACTTTGCCGGTAAAGGCAGCTATGCACCTGAGAGCCCTCGGACTTCCAGAACCATTGGGGGATTCCGCTCCCTCGGCTTTATATTCCTCTCTCTTGAAATCAGCTGTGTAGGCCTCCATTTTGTGCAGTGCCTGACCTACTCTGGTTTCGGTGAGCTTGTAGTGCAGAACATCAGAATTGGGACCTGCTCCTCGTCTTGCGCTGAGGATTTCCGAAGTGTGGTGATGAGGCCTACAGTGGACATCCTTTGCTAGGCCCTGGACTTGTTCTTATCTTTGCCTTATTGTGGTCTGGTGGTAGATTGTCCTCATTGTGCAGAATCTTTGTATCTCTCAGGCTCCCTGTCCACCCTGAAGAGGGCTCATCACACACTTACCTAACCGGTGCATATGAGACGGTGGTGGTGGTGAATGTTATGTGATGTTTATTCCACCTTCCTCACTAGAAACAGAACCTTCACCTCTAATTAGTAGAAGGATCTGGGCATCCATCTTTCCACCAATGACCGGTCAAGGAGCTTTTTTTTTTTCCACTCATAGGAATAGCCAAATCAATCTTTGACATTTTATACGTCGGCCTGTGTTGTGCTTAGTGTTGTAGACAGATTACCATGAAGTACATTATATTGCATGAACTCGAATGTCATCCCACATGAACTCGAATGTCATCCCACATGAACTCTAATGTCATTCCACATGAACTCTACTGGCATCCCACATGAGCTCTAATGTCATCCCACATGAAAGCTAATGGCATCCCACATGAACGCTAATGTCATTCCACATGAACGCTAATGTCATTCCACATGAACTCTACTGGCATCCCACATGAGCTCTAATGTCATCCCACATGAACGCTAATGGCATCCCACGTGAACGCTAATGGCATCCCATGTGAACGCTAATGGCATCCCATGTGAACGCTAATGGCATCCCATGTGAACGCTAATTGCATCCCATGTGAACGCTAATGGCATCCCATGTGAACTCTACTGGCATCCCACATGAGCTCTAATGGCATCCCACATGAGCTCTAATGGCATCCCACATGAACTCTAATGTCATCCCACATGAACGTTAATGGCATCCCACATGAACTCTAATGTCATCCCACATGAACTCTAATGTCATCCCACGTGAACTCTAATGTCATCCCATGTGAACGCTAATGGCATCCCACGTGAGCGCTAATGGCATCCCACGTGAACTCTAATGGCATCCCACATGAACTCTACTGGCATCCCACATGAGCTCTAATGGCATCCCACATGAGCTCTAATGTCATCCCACATGAACTCTAATGTCATCTCACATGAACGTTAATGGCTCTCACCTGAACGTTAATGGCATCCCACATGAACGCTAATGGCATCCCACGTGAACGCTAATGGCATCCCACGTGAATTCTAATGTCATCCCACATGAACTCTAATGGCATCCCACATGAACTCTAATAGCATCCCACATGAACTCGAATGGCATCCCACGTGAATTCTAATGTCATCCCACATGAACTCTACTGGCATCCCACATGAGCTCTAATGTCATCCCACATGAACTCTAATGTCATCCCACATGAACGTTAATGGCATCCCACATGAACTCTAATGTCATCCCACATGAACTCTGTCATCCCACGTGAACGCTAATGGCATCCCACGTGAACGCTAATGGCATCCCATGTGAACTCTAATGGCATCCCACGTTAACTCTACTGGCATCCCACGTGAACTCTACTGGCATCCCACATGAGCTCTAATGGCATCCCACATGAGCTCTAATGTCATCCCACATGAACTCTAATGTCATCCCACATGAACCCTAATGTCATCTCACATGAACGTTAATGGCTCTCACCTGAACGTTAATGGCATCCCACATGAACGTTAATGGCATCCCACATGAACGCTAATGGCATCCCACGTGAACGCTAATGGCATCCCACGTGAACGCTAATGGCATCCCACGTGAATTCTAATGTCATCCCACATGAACTCTAATGGCATCCCACATGAACTCTAATAGCATCCCACATGAACTCGAATGGCATCCCACATGAACTTTAATGGCATCCCAGTCTTAGTCCGTAGGGTTCAGTATTGAGTTGGCTTCGCCCTTTGCCGCTATAACAGCTTCAACTCTTCTGGGAAGGCGTCTACAAGGTTTAGGAGTGTGTCTATGGGAATGTTGGACCATTTGTGAGGTCAGGTACTGATGTTGGAGGAGAAGGCCGGGCTCGCAGTCTCCGCTCTAACTCATCCCAAAGGTGTTCTATGGGGTTGAGGTCAGGACTCTGTGCGGCCAGTCAAGTTCCTCCCCCCCAAACTCCCCCATCCATGTCTTTATGGACCTTGCTTTGTGCACTGGTGCACAGTCATGTTGGAACAAGAAGGAGCCGTCCCCAAACTCCTCCCACAAAGTTGGGAGCATGAAATTGTCCAAAATGTCTTGGTGTGCTGATGCCTTAAGAGTTCCCTTCACTGGAACTAAGGGGCCAAGCCCAACCCCTGAAAAACAACCCCCCCACCAAACTTTACACTTGCTATACAGGCGTGCTGGGGACTTTTTGTGATTGGTCACTCCAGAGAACACGTCTCCATCTAGTGGCGGCGTGCTTTACACTTGGCACAATGCAGTCAGGCAAGTACCGTTCTCCTGGCAACCGCCAAACCCAGACACGCCCATCGGATTGCCAGACAGAGAAGCGTGATTGGTCACTCCAGAGAACACGCCTCCACTTCTCTAGAGTCCAGTGGCGGCGCGCTTTACACCACGGCATCCCACGCATTGCACTTGGTGATGTAAGGCTTGGATGCAGCTGCTCGGCCATGGACACCCATTCCATGAAGCTCCCTACGCACTGTTGTTGTGCCAATCTGAAGGCCACACGAAGTTTGGAGGTCTGTAGCTATTGTCTCTGCAGACAGTTGGCGACTTCTGCGCACTGTGCAGATCAGCTGGGGAGCCATATTTAGGATGGTGGAAATCTGGGCAGAAGTAAGACCCTGATAGTGGTTCACACCCTCCCCAATCAATATAGAGGCATCCATTTTAAGTGGAGTTGTACTTTAAAGGGTCAGTGCTGATCTTTCACAAGGGCTGCCACCTGCTGAACCTGTTCCCATTTAATATTTTGGAGAATGCAGCAGGAGGAGCTAGAAAGTACAAAGGTGGACAGGAACAAAGCTCACAAGTATGGTAGGGAGATCTCACTGGTTGGCGTATCGAAGCCAGGGACTGACCCAGCTCATCCCCAGCTATGATTCCACATCTGTCTTGGGCACACCAACGGGTTTATCCAATTGGTCGCCCCGTCCGCTATTCATATTTGTCCTTCCTGCTTGCCTTTTCACCCTGAGGAACCCAGAGAAGAAGCCACGTGCAAGCTCCAGGTCAGTCTGTTCGGAGCTTACACAGGACAAAGGCCCCCCTCCCCCTCCACACCTAGCAATCTGATCATGACAAAGAAGAGTCACATGATCCCGTTCCCAAGTATTGGAGAATAGGGCACCGAGATGGTATCTGCAGAGGAATGGGCGGTCTATCAAGTGAACCTTCCAGGACAAAGTATAAGCTAAACTCAAGTCAGTCATGAAATATTAGTACCCTCCCCCCCCAAGGCTAGCAAAGTTTAAATGCCGGTTTGGTGTCATGGTAGGATTAAAGTAGAGGAATACTTACCCTTCTCGATCTCCTGCCTTCCTGAGCTCTCCTCTATGCGGACAGGCCCTTGACATCTTCACCTACAATGCAGGTCCTCATGATGTCAGAGAGCGGCTTCATGGGACCAGTCAATACTGAAACTGGCAGGGAGGTACCCTGCAGGACCGTGATATTAAAATGTTTCTACATTACAAAATGGATTTTGCCCCGAGAAATCATTGTAAAAAGAGTCCCATCACCCCCTTTAAGTGTCAAAATATTCTATTATGTTTCTTTGAATGTCATAACGACGGCTTTGATCTCTTTAAGATGTGCAATAATAGGAGGGCGTGGTCCCTTTAAGTTATGATAAGCAGTCACATGTATGTTTATATGATTGTGTAATAAATGTTAATAAACGTGTTCCCGTGTTGGTCTCCGAGACCGTATTAAATACATTTGATCGCTGAATTCCTATTGGTGGACTGTTGTGTAAATACCCAAAGTCCAGACATTGGACCCGTTCCTTGAATGGAGCCGGGGGGTTAGTGGTGAGCCATGGGGGAGTTATGAGATGCGTGTGGTTGGCACCGGACCTCAAGGATACAGTTGTTACTTCTACACGTTCTATGAGAGATATAAACTCGCCAATTTGCCAACCTGCCCGGAACAGTTGAGAGGCTGGAGCTTGGCTTCCAGGACCTGGAGATGGGGGAACCTGTTTCGAGGGGGACTCAGCACCTTGCCTGTCTTTGTGTTTAGGACCTGGAGACAGAGGAACCTATTTCGGGAAGGACTCAGCACCTTGCCTGTCTTTGTGTTCAGGACCTGGAGACAGAGGAACCTATTTCGGGAAGGACTCAGCACCTTGCCTGCCTCTGTTCTCAGAACCTGGATATGAAGGAACCTGTTTCGGGAAGGACTCAGCACCTTGCCTGCCTCTGTTTCCAGAACCTGGATATGGAGGAACCTGTTTCGAGAGGGAGGCAGCACCGTGCCTGCCTCTGTTTGCAGAACCTGGATATGGAGGAACCTGTTTCGAGGGGGACACAGCACCTTGCCTGTCTTTGTTTCCAAAACCTGGATATAGAGGAACCTATTTTGAGGGAGACACAGCACCTTGCCTGCCTCTGTTTGCAGAACCTGGATATGAAAGAACCTGTTTTGGGAAGGACTCGGCACCTCGTCTGCCTTTTGTTCTCAGGACCTGGAGACGGGGGAACCTGTTTCGGGAGGGACGCAGCACCTTGCCTGCAAAGACTCAGTAAGCAGGGCGAGCAGACTACGGTGCACTTCAACCACCGGTGGTCTCTTATATGGGACTGGGGTGCAGTGAGGACCCAAGAATACGCCTTTTAAAGGTCCAACAGCTCAACACATTGTGTAACAGGGATCAGCCACGAGTAAAAGGCTCTCATACCCTGTACAGCAGCAACCGAGGATTGATAACACAGTTATAGCAATATAATGATATAATTGATGCTGATATGATAAGGCCTACAAAGCGGTACAGCTGACGTTTAATCTGCCTATATGTCACCTTCACTGGCTCCTCCCCTTCCCCCATCATCAACAAAACAGGTCACAGACCGCATCAATGTTTCCAGGTCACGCAGGACCCCTTCATCAGGCATGTGATGATACCAGATCACATGACTGATGAAGACACTGATGTGACTGGCTCAGTGTTCTCTGTACAGCACTGCGGTATATGTCAGTGATATATACATGTATAATTATAGTGTGTGACCG
>NW_017306573.1:1223356-1224378 GCF_000935625.1 Nanorana parkeri
GCTAGTCTAAATAAAGATTGAGGTAACTGAGAGGGAGCGGACATTAGAGTGTAAGCTCCTCTGTACAGAGACTGATGTGACTGTGGGGGAGGGGACATTAGAGTGTAGGCTCCTCTGTACAGAGACTGATGTGACTGGGGGGGGAGGGGACATTAGAGTGTAAGCTCCTCTGTACATAGACTGATGTGACGGTGGGGGAGGGGACATTAGAGTGTAAGCTCCTCTGTACAGAGACTGATGTGACTGTGGGGGGACATTAGAGTGTAAGCTCCTCTGTACAGAGACTGATGTGACTGTGGGGGGGGAGGGGACATTAGAGTGTAAGCTCCTCTGTACAGAGACTGATGTGACTGGCTCAGTGTTCTGTGTACAGCACTGCGGTATATGTCAGCGATATATAAATGGATCATAATAGGGGGTGTCTGTGGTCAGGTCTGAGGTAAATCTCTGTGGAGAGCAGAATCTGCCCGGTGACTCTGATGCCGCCCTGTGATTGGTCCCTGAGGGGGATGTGCAGCCAATGGCAGTGGAGGAGGTGTGAGGCCTGGGACTCTGATTGGAGCTCTGTTGGTCATTGAATCCTCCATTTTGTTTCACATTTGGTGACAGAAGTCACGGGGGAATGGAGTTTTTCTGTCCCAGGTAACTATAAAATAATATCTTATTATCGTCTCTGCTGCCACTTCCAGCAATGTCTCCTCTCTACTCACAACTTCTTACCTGGACTCTACTTGTTGCCTGTATGTGACCACTTCCTGCTTACCTATGACTTCACTTCCTGCTTACATATGACTTCACTTCCTGTCTGCATGTGACATTACCAGCCTTCCGCACAGTAGAGGAGAGATCACCGGCTCCTGGATGTGAACTCAGCAGCCTCCAATACTGAGACAACCGATCCACTGCTGGTAATCTCTGTACATTGTATATGTGGGGGGGACTCTGTATATGGGGGTGCTATGGGGTGGGGAGGCAGGGACTCTATATAGGTGGGTGCTATGGGGTGGGGAGGCAGGGACTCT
>NW_017306573.1:1224479-1281192 GCF_000935625.1 Nanorana parkeri
TATTTTTGGGAAGGTTTCCCCAGTCTCTATGTCCTGTATGGAGTCACCTTGTAAGAGATCAGATACAGAGAGATATGTATTTACATTCCGTGTGTGACTGACTTCCTCCCCACCTGCAAACACATTCAAACGACAGACCAAGGTCACATGATCCAGTAATTGTTCTTTTTTAGGGTAAAGGGGAACACAGGAACAGGAAATGACACCTGAGAAGCAACGAGTATTCCAGAGAACAGATCATGTGACCTGAACTGATCACAATACAGTACTAGAGCTTGGTCGGCCTTCACAGAGAGCAAGCAGAGCATTTCCGGGGCCACGCAGGAAGGTGAAGATCAATCCAAGGAATAGAGAACGATGCTGGCCACACACGGTTGGATTTCTCTCATTCACTCATTATCCACAAGGAACAGCTCCCTTGCTGGCTACGGTATTCAAACAGCCAGCTTCTGCAGCAGTCAGAGTCCCTGAACAATGACTGCATCTGATTTGAGGAGTCGCTGTTAAGCCAACACTCCCCCTTCCCCCCCCCTACAGCTCATTGGTGGCTCTGCGGGTTTAGATTTTATGGGGTGCGGTGCTGTATCGGGGGTTTCGAAGAGTCCGTCCACCAACACATGAAGTTCTAGCCCGGGTCTGGTGGGCTGCCTTTGGCTTCTTCTAGCTCTGGAGGACCTCATGAAGATTCGGGTTGGGTAGTATTAGTCCTGACATTTTGAGCTGTTTTGAGTTACTGGGAATTGTAGAACTTAAAGTGCACATGTGCCATATCTAACCCCCCCTCCCAACCCCCTAAATAAAAACCTTAACTTTGGAAGCTGTGCCCAAAAAAACACAGGCAGGGGGCTAATGACTAGTCACTGGCCTTGCCCGGTGTCTCCCTACAGCTGACCTTCTCCCATTGCTGACTTGCCCTGCCTTGTTCTGCACTGGCGGAGGCCATCCTGGTAGAGGCAGGGCTTCGCTTCCTCATATCAGAGCCTCCAGCCAGGAGAACAGTGAGAAGCACAGACATGACATCGCCAATTCTCACAGGACTAGCAGTCAGAGGTAGCAGTGCCTTAGGTCTCAGGCTGAAAAGAGGGCTATGAGGCCATAGGCGCCCTCACCGGGAACTCGCAACAAAAGGTCAAATTTTAAGGGCACTGCTTAGAAACCATTCCCTAGAACACGGCAAACCTTCACTTTTTGAGATCAGGTCCATGGCAAAGGTATGAATTCAGTAGTAAGAGTGCTTGCTCTCCGTGGTCAATTGTTGGGCTGTCAGGCACCCATGGCAGCTCCAACACAGTCAGCAGGTATCCTCCCAATCTCATACAGCAGAGGAAGATGTTTCATCCATATGAAACACTTTCCGCACACTGAGCATGTAGTGGGTGCTTCACAGTGTGTCTTTTTTGGTGTGCAAGAAGGTATCCCTTACTGGCAAAGCTTTTCCCGCACTCCGGACAGGAAAAAGGGCGCTCGCCTGTGTGGGTTCTCTGGTGCGTAAGGAAGTGTCCTTTTTCAGTGTAGCTCTTTCCACACAACGAACAGGAAAAAGGCCTCACGTTTGTGTGAGCTTTCTGGTGTTTAAGTAGGTGACCCCTCCGGGTGAAACACTTCTCGCACTCCGAGCATGCAAAAGGACGTTCGCCCGTGTGGTTCCTCTGGTGTAGGAGCAGGTATGCTTTGTCAATGAAACATTTACCACACTCGGGACAGGAAAAGGGACGCTCGCCTTTGTGACGCATCTCGTGTCTGAGGAGGTTGACCTTCTGGGTGAAGCTTCTCCCGCACTCGGAACACGAAAAAGGACGCTCGCCCGTGTGGGTTCTCTGGTGCGTAACGAGGTGTCCGTTGGAACTGAAACACTTCCCGCACTCTGAACATGAAAAGGGCATTTCACCAGCGTGCCGTTTCAAATGGGTAATGAAGTTCTCCTTCTGTGAGAAACATTTCCCGCACTGGGAACAGGAAAAGGGCTTCTCGCCGGTGTGGACTCTCTGGTGTTTGACAAGACCCGATACCGTCGTGAAGGACATCTCGCACTCGGAACACGGAAAAGGCTTTTCGTTGGCATGGTATTTCTGGTGCCTGACGAGATGCGATTTGGTGGCAAAGGATTTCCCGCACTCGTCGCAGGGGAAGGGCTTCTCTCCGCTGTGAGATCTCTGGTGCGCCACGAACTGGGACTTCTCCATAAATGACTTCTTGCACTGGGGACACGAGAACGGCTTCTCCCTGGTGTGATACTTCTGGTGTTTCTTGAGCTGCGACTTTGCCGTGAAGGATTTATCGCACTCCGTGCACGAGAAGATCTCCTCGCCGGTGTGAGTCCTCTGATGTACACGCAGCTCGCATTTTGTCTTCAAAGATTTCCCGCACTCCGAGCAGCGATAGGGCCACCCCCGGTTGTGGTGCGCGACCTGTGCTGAGCGACGTGGAGAAGCGTTCTTACCTTCTGGGAGTGGCCCCTCGTGGGCGTGCGTCCTCTGATGGACAACAAGGTGTGACCTCTTCCTAAAACACTTCTCAGAACATGGAAAGGGATCGTTGTCTCCCGGTAGACCAGCATCTGGATCATCGGAAGAAGATTCCTCAACATTCATGGGATCCGGTGATCTATCGGCACTGTGAGATCTTAGATGGATATTGGGGGTAGTAGTACGTGACCTTTCAGGAGATTCCTGGGGTGCTGATGATCTATCTTCCCTGGAGGGTCTGTGATGACTTGCAGCGGTGGAGTCTACTCTTGGAGAACGTTCCGAGACGCCATTATCTTCCGATTTATAACCTAGAGAGAACGTTACATTTCCTGGTGAGTTATTCAGAACATCAACATCGTCATCAGTTGGAAAGAAACTCTTTATTATTATTCAAAGTACATTAAAGGAGAACTATGGGGTCAGGGCTTTTCCCCATAGTTCTCCTAAGGGTCACGGGAGGACACATACTAACCCCCTCCCCTCACCCAAAGCTCAGTATATAGGGAGCTACAGCTTTGCTGTCATTGTTGTGGGGAGGAAGCTGAGCTGTTTATGTCTTACCCGGGTAAAGATCTGAAGAAGATTCCTCCTCTTTACATGTCCCAAACTCCTCCATAGACTGCTGATCTCCACCGACATACGTCCCCTCACCTTCTTCTTTGATCTCAACCTTCACGTCAGTCAGTTTATCCTAAAACAAGAGAATGAAGTGAAATCATTATTTTTTTACATTTGGAGATTAGTGAATTAAGACCACATAGCTGAAGATGATCCTTTAAGACTTTGGAGTACCAAGACCCCCCCCAATAACAGATACCTGATGGTGGTGTAGGATGTTCTGATGTTCCTGTGTGGAATCCTGGGAGTGCAGAGGACAGGTCTGAGGGACCTCATGATGTTCCTCCATGGAATCCCGGGAATACAGAGGACGGGCCTGAGGGATCTCCTGATGTTCCTGTGTGGAATCCCGGGAATACAGAGGACGGGCCTGAGGGATCTCATGATGTTCCTCCATGGAATCCCGGGAATACAGAGGAAGGGCCTGAGGGATCTCATGATGTTCCTCCATGGAATCCTGGGAGTACAGATGAAGGGCCTGAGGGATCTCCTGATGTTCCTGTGTGGAATCCCGGGAATACAGAGGACGGGCCTGAGGGATCTCATGATGTTCCTCCATGGAATCCCGGGAATACAGAGGAAGGGCCTGAGGGATCTCATGATGTTCCTCCATGGAATCCCGGGAATACAGAGGACGGGGACATCTCTCTGGTGGGTTCCTCTTACTGGATCCATCTGTAGGAAACACACACAGTGACTGAATACATTGTTTCTATGTGTGTATCAGATGATGGGGGATCTAGGTGGACCCTCCGTACTGCTCTCTCCTCTTACCCGGTGATGTGAGGGGCGGCCGGTTCTCCATCATGACGTCCTTGTAGAGATCCCGGTGTCCTTCTAGATACTCCCACTCCTCCATGGAGAAGTAGACAGAGACATCCTGACACCTTATAGGAACCTGACACACACAATGATACAGTCACCATCCAGACACATCCCTTGTCTGTTCCTGGACCATGTCCCAGAATTCCCGGCACCGCTCACCTCTCCAGCTCAGTATATAGGGAGCTACAGCTTTGCTGTCATTGTTGTGGGGAGGAAGCTGAGCTGTTTATGTCTTACCCGGGTAAAGATCTGAAGAAGATTCCTCCTCTTTACATGTCCCAAACTCCTCCATAGACTGCTGATCTCCACCGACATACGTCCCCTCACCTTCTTCTTTGATCTCAACCTTCACGTCAGTCAGTTTATCCTAAAACAAGAGAATGAAGTGAAATCATTATTTTTTTACATTTGGAGATTAGTGAATTAAGACCACATAGCTGAAGATGATCCTTTAAGACTTTGGAGTACCAAGACCCCCCCCAATAACAGATACCTGATGGTGGTGTAGGATGTTCTGATGTTCCTGTGTGGAATCCTGGGAGTGCAGAGGACAGGTCTGAGGGACCTCATGATGTTCCTCCATGGAATCCCGGGAATACAGAGGACGGGCCTGAGGGATCTCCTGATGTTCCTGTGTGGAATCCCGGGAATACAGAGGACGGGCCTGAGGGATCTCATGATGTTCCTCCATGGAATCCCGGGAATACAGAGGAAGGGCCTGAGGGATCTCATGATGTTCCTCCATGGAATCCTGGGAGTACAGATGAAGGGCCTGAGGGATCTCCTGATGTTCCTGTGTGGAATCCCGGGAATACAGAGGACGGGCCTGAGGGATCTCATGATGTTCCTCCATGGAATCCCGGGAATACAGAGGAAGGGCCTGAGGGATCTCATGATGTTCCTCCATGGAATCCCGGGAATACAGAGGACGGGGACATCTCTCTGGTGGGTTCCTCTTACTGGATCCATCTGTAGGAAACACACACAGTGACTGAATACATTGTTTCTATGTGTGTATCAGATGATGGGGGATCTAGGTGGACCCTCCGTACTGCTCTCTCCTCTTACCCGGTGATGTGAGGGGCGGCCGGTTCTCCATCATGACGTCCTTGTAGAGATCCCGGTGTCCTTCTAGATACTCCCACTCCTCCATGGAGAAGTAGACAGAGACATCCTGACACCTTATAGGAACCTGACACACACAATGATACAGTCACCATCCAGACACATCCCTTGTCTGTTCCTGGACCATGTCCCAGAATTCCCGGCACCGCTCACCTCTCCCGTCAGCAGCTCAATCATCTTCTGGGTGACTTCGAGGATCTTCTTAGAATTGGAGTGTGGTGAAAGTAGGATAATGGGACTTTGACTGTCACACCATTGTGGGGACAGACTGTGACTTGTCCTCTCTGTGCAATGCATAGACGACGTCTTCTTCACTACCGCACACTCCTGTATAATAAAGCAATTAGAAGACTACTTTACCTCTCCCATCATAAAGTGTTTTATGTAGTAAAAGAAATTATGTAATCTTAAAATCCAAGAATTGTCCTCACCTCTCCAGTCAGCAGGTAGATGACCTCCAGGGCGAGCTTCAGTATTATCTCATTTACATGACATATCTTTTCTCCGGCGTGTACGTGACTGACGAGCGGCCGGTCCTCCATCACGACGTCCTTGTAGAGATCCCGGTGTCCTTCTAGATACTCCCACTCCTCCATGGAGAGATAGACAGAGACATCCTGACACCTTATAGGAACCTGACACAATGATACAGTCACCATCCAGACACATCCCTTGTCTGTTCCTGGATCATGTCCCAGAATCCCCGGCACCGCTCACCTCTCCTGTCAGCAGCTCAATGATCTTCTGGGTGACTTCTAGAATCTTCTTGCTGATAGGTGTCTTGGCTTTCAAGGAGGGAGGTGGAGGCACTGAAGTAGGGAAAGGCTCTTGCAGACAGATGATGGTTTTTAATTGCTCACTGGACGGCTTATTCTCTACCTCATAATCCTGTGTTATAATAGATGGCAACAATTATCACTGTACATCCTCCCAGAATCCTCCTCACCTCTCCGGTCAGGTCTGTGTTTTATGAATAGAGATAAGAGTGATGTCATGTGACCTCCCAGAATCCTCCTCACCTCTCCAGTCAGCAGGTAGAGGATCTCCAGGGTGAGCCGTAATATCTTTTCAGTATTGCAATGGTCCTTGTCCATCCTCATTGATGATGTGGCCATGTCATCTGCAGCATACAGAACATTTGTCTTTGTAGATCACAGGACCCGTTTGTTAATGTATCCGGTCTATAAATGGCGGCTCTGGATGGACAGTTGAATAAATGGTTCTAAATTTAGGATGTATCCGGTCTATAAATGGCGGCTCTGGGTGGACAGTTGGATAAATGGTTCTATATTTAGGATGTATCTGGTCTATAAATGGCGGCTCTGGGTGGACAGTTGGATAAATGGTTCTATATTTAGGATGTATCTGGTCTATAAATGGCGGCTCTGGGTGGACAGTTGGATAAATGGTTCTATATTTAGGATGTATCTGGTCTATAAATGGCGGCTCTGGGTGGACAGTTGGATAAATGGTTCTATATTTAGGATGTATCTGGTCTATAAATGGCGGCTCTGGGTGGACAGTTGGATAAATGGTTCTATATTTAGGATGTATCTGGTCTATAAATGGCGGCTCTGGGTGGACAGTTGGATAAATGGTTCTATATTTAGGATGTATCTGGTCTATAAATGGCGGCTCTGGGTGGACAGTTGGATAAATGGCTCTATATTTAGGATGTATCCGGTCTATAAATGGATTACCGGGTGTAAATATAAAATATTGTATTACCTCCTCTGTTGCCAGTTCCAGCAATGTCTCCTCTCTACTCCCTCCCAACTCCACCTCTCACCCGGAACTTCTTATTTATAAGTGACATCACTTCCTGTTTTTGCGTTCCACTCAATATGAGTGAGTTTGCCATCTTGTGGAACGTGTCAGAACTACAGCCTTCATTTTTTGTTGTTGTAGTTTACATACTGTGGGAAAGAGGTAAAAGATTTGGCAGGTTTTGAACCCTGTCTGTGATGCCACGGGCATTGGGCTCCTGCCGTGGTAATTAGGTGGACTATATGCACCTTAGCTGCCCGGTTAGAGAGAAGCGTCTCATTAACCATCATGGTAAAAGTGAATAAGAAACTCAATCTTTTAAAGATCTGCTGTTCAATTAAACCCCCTCTCCTGCTGAATCATATGGTCCCATTAAGCCCGGCCCTGGATTTTGGTGTTAGGATGGCTCCTTACGCTTGGAGGCACTACTGGAGCCACCCTTGTGTGCATGCTCCCGGCATCGGACTACAGAGTGGCATGCTTTGCTGGCTGCACAAAATGAGAAACCCCAAGGACAGGTCTCTGCTCCACCTTATCAGTAGTACTTTGAAAAAGCCCAAGACCCTCAACCTCCTCATCCCAAGCTCAGGTGATGAAGTGCTCAGCTACTGTTGAGCAAGCTGCAGTAGTTTGTGTGAGATCTGAGCTATTATCCCAACCCATCGCCGAGGAGTTCGCCCAGTGGCGTGGGCTGGAGAAGGTGGCACATACTTTTGAAAACACGTCTAGTACGTTATGGGATTTTGTTCTGGATACCTCTTCGCTTGACTTCTACCGAGGGGAGAAGTGTGCTGGGAGACTCCCTACGTCGGAGAGCTGCCAAGAGCATTTAAAGGAAACCGAGTCTGCTGCAACCATGAGGAAAGCTACCAAGGGCATGTAAAGGAACTGCTCCAACCAGGAGGGGGGCAGCTACCCACATAGGTGAAGCAGTGCTGACCTGGCTGTATGGCAGAAGACAACACTAGAACCTTCTCGGCTGATCTGTAACTGCAGAATACATAGTCATGCAAAGGTAGAACTTAAATCCAGGAGGAGCTTGCTCAGGAAGAGCTTGTCCTACCACCCTAGGTGTGAATGCGGCCTACCCAGAGAGTTTGTCGCACCTGTTAAAGCTACAGAAGCTGAAGAGAAGTTAGTATTCTGCGTTCCTCACCCTCTCTCACATGATCGTTCAACAAATAAAACCTTTAAAACCTAAAATTATGCCGATCTTCTGGTACGTACCCAAAGCCAAGGAACATCACTGTAAGAGGACTGGGGGCATTCATAGTGTACACCTTCTAAGCCACTGGAGGGAATAGGAATACTTGTCTATTTGGAAGGGACTTTTTTTTGCCACCTTGCCTTCGATGGAACCAGAAGGAAGGGAGACCAGGTAATAGCTGCAACAAGCCTGCAGACCCGAGAACTCAACGAAGGGAGAACCGGACATCTAAAACCACGTTAGGTGGTTTAACTCTACAACATCAAACGCCAAAATGATCCTTTTGAATGGAGCGATCATTCATTGATTGTCATTAGAAAGTCAAACAGAGGACACATATGATAAAGTAACCGCTTTTATTGGGGTAACGGAACCAAAGCATCGAAAATGTCCAATCAGCTGATTTGTTGAAGAAACCGAGAAGCAACGAGCACTCCAGAGAGCACATCTTGTAACAGGAACCGCAAAGAAGCACAATATGGCTTTGCGAGGTCTTCTCAAAGTGTTCTTGTGAAGCAGAACTTCTCTGGGGTCTAATAGGCAGACCAGTGAAGATCGAACCAGTGAATGGAAGGTCACCTATAGCGCTGCAGAGGGTCCACTGAAGTTCTGTTGGCATTGTGGGACAGTAAGGGTGTGATTTGGGCTGCTTTGGTCAAGGGGTGGAGAAACGGCACATTTGAGTCCAACCAGATGTGAAGCTATAGGTGGAGTATGATGGGCTTTAGATACTGTGGCTCCCCAGAAGGCATGTTTTTATAGTATCATTTGGACTTACTGTGTATACATTTTATATGTTGGTTTTGTCTAGTAAATTTATAGATCAGCTTTAAATTCCAGTGTTTAGGGACAGTCAAGACTAATCATTTTGTGTGAGTGTTCCTCAGAGGATTGAGAGTTCCTCAGAGGAGGAGTTTAGATTGAGAGCTCCTTAGGGGAGGAGAGTTTGGTTTGAGAGTTCCTCAGGGGAAAAGAATTTGCTTTGAGAGTTCCTCAGGGGAGAAGAGTTTGGATTGAGTTCCTCAGGGGAAAGGAGTTTGGACTGAGAGTTCCTCAAGTGAGGAGAGTTTGGATTGAGAGATCCTGAGGGAAGGAGAGTTTGGATTGAGAGAGCCTCAGGGAAGGAGAGTTTGTATTGAGAGTTCCTCAGGCGAGGAGTTTGGATAGAGAGATCCTCAGGCGAGGGGAGTTTGGATTGAGAGATCCTCAGGCGAGGAGAGTTTGGATTGAGAGATCCTCAGGAGAGGAGAGTTTGGTTTGAGAGTTCCTCAGGCGAGGAGAGTTTGGATTGAGAGATCCTCAGGGAAGGAGAGTTTGGATTGAAAGTTCCTCAGGAGAGGAGAGTTTGGTTTGAGAGATCCTCAGGCGAGGAGAGTTTGGATTGAGAGATCCTCAGGGAAGGAGAGATTGGATTGAG
Source organism: Nanorana parkeri (assembly GCF_000935625.1). Classification (NCBI taxonomy): domain Eukaryota; kingdom Metazoa; phylum Chordata; class Amphibia; order Anura; family Dicroglossidae; genus Nanorana; species Nanorana parkeri. The sequence goes on from NW_017306573.1 coordinate 1,233,907, forward strand.
AGTTCCTCATGTGAGGAGAGTTTGGATTGAGAGATCCTCAGGGAAGGAGAGTTTTGGATTAAGAGATCCTCAGGTGAGGAGAGTTTGGATAGAGAGATCCTCAGGGAAGGAGAGTTTGGATTAAGAGATCCTCAGGTGAGGAGAGCTTGGATAGAGAGATCCTCAGGCGGGGAGAGTTTGGATAGATAGATCCTCAGGCGAGGAGAGTTTGGATTGAGAGATCCTCAGGCGAGGAGAGTTTGGATTGAGAGTTCCTCAGGCGAGGAGAGTTTGGATTAAGAGATCCTCAGGTGTTGAGAGATTGGATTGAGAGTTCCTCATGGAATCAGAGTTTGGATTGAGAGATCCTCAGGCGAGGAGAGTTTGGTTTGAGAGTTCCTCAGGCGAGGAGAGTTTGGATTGAGAGTTCCTCAGGGAAGGAGAGTTTGGATAGAGAGATCCTAAGGGGAGGAGAGTTTGTATTGAGAGATCCTCAGGGAAGGAGAGTTTGGATTGAGAGATGGATTGAGAGATCCTCAGGGAAGGAGAGTTTGGATTGAGAGATCCTCAGGGAAGGAGAGTTTGGATTGAGAGATCCTCAGGGAAGGAGAGTTTGGATTGAGAGATCCTCAGGGAAGGAGAGTTTGGATTGAGAGATCCTCAGGGAAGGAGAGTTTGGTTTGAGAGATCCTCAGGCGAGGAGAGTTTGGTTTGAGAGTTCCTCTGGGGAAACTGCAATTGGAGTTGTGGGTGCAACGCCTTGTGGAGATACCAAACATTTCTGCCCCACTAAAGCCATCTGGGTAGCCAAGGAACCGAGGACACCATGTGCCTTGTATGCCCCAGTGTCCTTTGAGCTGTAAAGGGTCTATATCTAATGAATTTAGGAAGATGGAGTCTGCATATCGAACAATGTTTCGGCGGAATTACAATATAAGCCTAACATGTGTGAGATGGTCCAGTGAGAACATACACATCTAAATAATATGATCATTCATGAATGTTGCCCACGACGATAGAGATATGTTACTTTTTTTTTTAACGTTCTTCCTAATTTCCTTTCTTATGTCCAGATTCCTTCCATTTGATAATATTATTGAGACAACGTGGTCAAAAGTATCTTCACCTATGTCTGCCCTCCATCCATTTATAATGGCAATGGCATGGCTTAGTACACCTGTGCTCTCGGTGTTGTCTGGTTGGACAATATGCCTTGTGTTTTTCTTCTCAAGAGATGTTCCGACACTTTAAAAGTTACACAGCTGTGCTATGGAGAAAACAAGGCAGTCACCGTATGTTTGTATTTGGGTCTGAAAATGAAAAAGAAGGCTCACTCAGGTGACTTTGCTGGTGTGCAAGAAGATATTTCATCCTCATGAAACACTTTCCGCACTCCGAACATGAAAAGGGACGCTTGACAGCATGTCTCCTCTGGTGTACAAGAAGGTACCTTTTCTCTGCAAAACATTTTCCGCACTCCGGACAGGCAAAAGGGCGCTCGCCTGTGTGAGTCCTCTGGTGCGTGAGGAGGTGTACTTTCTGAGTAAAGCTTTTTCCACACAACGAACAGGAAAAAGGACGCTCGCTTGTGTGACTTCTCTGGTGTGTAAGAAGATATCCCTTCCGCGTGAAACACTTGTCACACTCGGAGCATGCAAAAGGACGCTCGCCTGTGTGATTTCGCTGGTGGACAACCAGATAACCTTTCTCAGTAAAACTTTTCCCACACTCTGAACAGGAAAAGGGACGCTCGCCTTTGTGACTTCTCTGATGTCTAAGAAGGTTCACTTCCTGAGTAAAGCTTCTCCCACATTCTGGGCACGAGAAAGGACGCTCGCCCGTGTGGCTCCTCTGATGGGTAAGTAGGCGTCCATTTGAAGTGAAACACTTCCCGCACTCTGAACAAGAAAAGGGCATTTCACCGGTGTGCCTTTTCAGATGGGTAATGAGGTTTCCCTTTTGCGAAAAACATTTACCACAATGGGGACACGAGAACGGCTTCTCGCCGGTGTGGACTCTCTGGTGCTTGACCAGATCCGATATCGTCGTGAAGGACAAGTTGCACTCGGAGCACGGAAAGGGTTTTAGCCCGGTGTGGACTTTCTGGTGTTTAACGAGATGCGATTTGGTGGCGAAGAATTTCCCGCACTCGTCGCAGGGGAAGGGCTTCTCTCCGCTGTGAGATCTCTGGTGCGCCACGAACTGGGACTTCTCCATAAATGACTTCTTGCACTGGGGACACGAGAACGGCTTCTCCCTGGTGTGATACTTCTGGTGTTTCTTGAGCTGCGACTTTGCCGTGAAGGATTTATCGCACTCCGTGCACGAGAAGATCTCCTCGCCGGTGTGAGTCCTCTGATGTACACGCAGCTCGCATTTTGTCTTCAAAGATTTCCCGCACTCCGAGCAGCGATAGGGCCACCCGGCGGCAGGTTGTCCTTGTTGAATAGACAACTGGGATCTGTATGTGGGACCGTTCTCCGCTTCTGAACATAGAAATGGACCTTCATGCTTATGCGTCCTCTGATGTGAAACAAGATGCGACTTCTTACTGAAACCTTGATCACATTCAGAACATGGAAATGGATCGTTATCTCGTGTTGTATCCGAATTATCGGAGGAAGAGTCCTCAGGATTAGATGGTTCTGGTGACCGATCCACACTGTGGTCTCTCAGGTGAATACTTGGGTTCATACCATGTGATGGTTCCGGAGATTCATCAGGAGTAGACAAATCCATGGATGTGTCTGCACTATAATGTCTGTGATTACCAGAGCTTACTCCGGGAGACAAGTGTGACCGGCTATCTTCTTCCAGTTTATGGTCAGGAGATACCTTTGAGGACCTCAGAAGATCAAGTCCATCTGTAGGAAAGAACATTTATGTCAATATTGAAGCAACTTCATTGTTTATGTTTTACAGGTACGCGTCATGGATGTTGGTCTAGTATCAGATGGTGTACAGTATCTCCTCATTTGTTGGGAACATGACGTTATATTGAGGAATGGAGATGGACCTTCATATGGTGTACAGTATCTCCTCCTCATTTGTTGGTCACATTACGTTATATTGAGGAATGGAGATGGACCTTCATATGGTGTACAGTATCTCCTCCTCATTTGTTGGTCACATGATGTTATATTGAGGAATGGAGATGGACCTTCATATGGTGTACAGTATCTCCTCCTCATTTGTTGGTCACATGATGTTATATTGACATGGTTTGTTAATCCTTAATATTTCAATAAAGATGTTTGAAGAAAAAAACAAAACAATGATACATACCTGTTCTGATATTTAAGGAAGACTCCTCCTCTTTAACTGGTACCATCATTCCAGCCTCCCCTGTAGTCAACTGATCACCTCTCACATACGTTTCCTCTTCTTCCTCTTTTATCTCAACTTTAATATCCATAATTTCTTCACCCTAAACCAACGAAATGGTACAAAGTACAACTTTCAAAATGTAGACATTATTAATCGAGACTACATCGAGGAATACATATTATATAATACACGTCTAAGCTCTAGATCCTTAACTTCACCTACCTGATCATGGTGAGCGATCTCCTGATGTTCCTGTGTGGAGTCCCGGGAATACAGAGGACGGGGACATCTCTCTGGTGGGTTCCTCTTACTGGATCCATCTGTAGGAAACACACACACTGACTGAATACATTGTTTCTATGTGTGTATCAGATGATGGGGGATGTAGGCGGACCCTCCGTACTGCTCTCTCCTCTTACCCGGTGATGTGAGGGGCGGCTCATTCTCCATCACGACGTCCTTGTAGAGATCCCGGTGTCCTTCTAGATACTCCCACTCCTCCATGGAGAAATAGACAGAGACATCCTGACACCTTATAGGAACCTGACACACACAATGATACAGTCACCACCCAGACACATCCCTTGTCTGTTCCTGGATCATGTCCCAGAATTCCCGGCACCGCTCACCTCTCCCGTCAGCAGCTCGATGATCATCTGGGTGACTTCTAACATCTTCTGCTCATGTTCATCTTTAGGATTTGATTGAGGCGGAAGTAGGATAGGAGGACTTTGGTGGTTGGACATTCTTGGTGACAAATTGTGATCTCTCCTCACTCCATTATTCTTCAAAGACATCTTCACTATCGTACAATCCTGTATAATACAGCAAATAATATCATAGGGTCTGACTATCTCATCCCTACTTTCATGTATGTGTTATACTGAACTCCCAGAATCCTCCTCACCTCTGCGGTCAGCAGGTAGATGACTTCCAGGGCAAGGTTTAGTATCATTTTATTTAGGTGACATTGCCTTTCTCCAGTGATCATATGACTCAAGGTCTTCTGATCCTCCATCATGACGTCCTTGTAGAGATCCCGGTGTCCTTCTAGATACTCCCACTCCTCCATGGAGAAATAGACAGAGACATCCTGACACCTTATAGGAACCTGACACACACAATGATACCGTCACCATCCAGACACATCCCTTGTCTGTTCCTGGACCATGTCCCAGAATTCCCGGCACCGCTCACCTCTCCTGTCAGGAGGTCAATCATCTTCTGGGTGACTTCTAGGATCTTCTTGCTGATACATCTGTCAGTTGTCAGGGGATGATGTGGAGGCACCAGAATGGAGGACGGTCCACGGGGAAAGATCACGGGTGTTCCTCCGTCACCAGAGGTCTTTCTCACTACTTTATAATCCTGAATAAAAAGAGACCATTACCAATTATCACCGCGCACATTCCCAAAATCTGGTCCTCATTATGGCGGCCATATGATCTAAAGATATCTCCAAACAAAGATCAAGAAGACCTTCTATGGTAATTATGAGACATCAACTAAAGGAGCATTATGGGGAGAGTGAAATACTCATCCCCATAATTAGAACTGACGTGCGACACAAGCTATCACGTGTCGGCTCTATCGGTCGGGAACTGAGAGATCACATACCGCCGATCACTCAGCTCCCGGACCTCCCAGAATCCTCCTCACCTCTACGGTCAGGTCTGTGTTTTATTACTAGAGATGTCATGTGACCTCCCAGAATCCTCCTCACCTCTCCGGTCAGGTCTGTGTGTTTTATTACTAGAGATAAGAGTGATGTCATGTGACCTCCCAGAATCCTCCTCACCTCTCCGGTCAGGTCTGTGTTTTATGACTAGAGATAAGAGTGATGTCATGTGACTTCCCAGAATCCTCCTCACCTCTCCGGTCAGCAGGTAGATGATCTCCAGGGTGAGATGTAATATCCTCTCCGTCAGGTGACTCCGGTCCTCATTCATCCTTATTGACGTGGTCATGTGATCTATAGAGGAGGATCCTCTCTCTAGACAGGGATTAAACAGACTTTGGTCATGTTACGTGGCCTACCACTTCCTGGCTGAGTTGCTGTTGTTCCCAGTTGCTTCCACTTTGTTATAATCCCAGTAACAGGTGACCGCGGAATATTTAGTAGCCAGGAAATGTCACGGATGGACTTATTGCACAGGTGACAACCTATCACGGTACCACGCTTGTAGTCACTGAGCTCCTGAGAGCGACCCGTTCTTTCACAAATGTTTGTAGAAGCGTCTGCATGCCGAGGTGCCTCATCCTATACACCGGGGGCCATGGAGGTGATTGGAACACCTGAATCACATGATTTGGAGGGGTGTCCCAATACTTTTGGCAATATTGTGTATATTATAATCCTCTATGTGTGTAGCAGCATCTGATGGAGATGAAATACATCACAGTGACTATGGAGGACGGACATGACGGGGGGGAGGGGTTACTGGGTGAAATATAAAATAATATCTTCTTACCTCCTCTGCTGCCAGTCCCAGCAATGTCTCCTCTCTACTTCCTCCCTGCTCACCTCTCACCCGGAACTTCCTGTCGGTTGGAACAATAGAGACTTCATGTCTGCATGTTTCATGCACCATTAGATTGCCACCTTGTGGGGAATGTAAGAACTGCAACCTGTTTTTTGTTTTTTTTTACATTTTGCCCACAGCCTCATGGTCCATTCTTCTATGGCGCAGACATCTCAACTCTTCCGGAAGTTCCAGGAGTCTCCCGTTTTTATCTAGCGGCTCCCTGCCGCCCCCAAGTGAAACACAGTATCCCGGAGAGTAGGGATTAGTGAGGGGCTCGGGCGTGTTCGCAGCTCCACGTGCCGAGCCTGGCCGGAAAGCTGACAGCGCAAATCACAGGTACTGAGGCATGTTCCCCGGTCCGCAGCTGCAGAGATCGGGAAATGTCTCAGTAGCTGTGATTCGCTGCTCGGCCTTTTGGCTAAGATCAAGTGTAGTATCTGTTCTTATCAGTTTTCGGTGGGGAAAAGAACCGTCCTTGCGGGGGATGGTTACTTAGTACTCGCTGGAGTGAAAGAGCGTGTGGGGCGGCTTCCTGTGAGAGGGGAACCGCTCAGTACATGGCTTTCTGACTGAACGGATGCGAAGCTTGGTCAGGCTCGAGGGTTCGGGGGCGGCAGAAGCCCGTGGTGTTGTGCCCCCTGGGGGTGGCGTCCCAGGGGTGCGCAGAAAGTCACATGGGTATGGGACCCCACTTGACTCACTGTGCACTTGGTCACACACCACCTTGCTTTTTCTGCACAACGCCTCTTGGACAGGCCTTATGGCTAGTCCGGGGCAATATTTTTGCACTCCGGCCCCTAAGGCCTGTCAGCGTGGTGCACTGGCACTTTAGTATTATCTATTGCACTCTATGCACGATGCACGATTGATTTTTTGATTGAAACCCACAGAATGCGGAAGGTGCAGGTTCCTTCGGGGCCTATTCCTGATGTAGGGAGGAGGTTCTGTGCCTCTTACGGGGTTCTCTGCCTCCTCCCACCCAGGAAGTGGGTCTCTCTTCGGGAGAGCCCACTTGCCAAGTACTATTGCGGACCTGTTTCGGCCTTCGGGTTGGTGGACCATAGTATCTCAACCCCTGTCAGGAGCCTTGCGCCCCGGGGGGTCGGGAAAGTAGGTCCCTTCTTTCGAAGGACCTTGCACCCTTGTGCACGTTTTTGTGTGCTGTGATTTCACGGTTCACTTTTTTTGTTCACAGGGGGAAGTTTGTTTAGATGCACGTCCACGGGCTTCTAAGTAAAAAATTAATCTGTTCTTATCAGTTGTCGGGAAAGAACGGCTGCCGTCACCTAAGGAGAGGGGTAGATGGCAGCTCAGTATTTCCTGGCGTAATTGGTGGGGGACTGGATGAGGTTCCAGGCCATCGAAGCTTTCGAGCCTTGTGATGGGTGGGCTCCGGCGGAGGGATCTCTGAAGGCGCCCTGCCTCCTGAGAGGAACGGATGCGAAGCTTGGTCGAGGGTTCGGGGGCGGCAGAAGCCCGCGGTGTTGTGCCCCCTGGGGGTGGCGTCCCAGGGGTGCTCAGGAAGTCACATGGGTATGGGACCCCACATGACTCACTGATCACTCGGTCACACACCACATTGTTCTTTTCTGCACTTCGCCTTCAAGACAGGCCTTATGGCTAGTCCGGGGCAATTTTTTTGCACTCGGCCCCTAAGGCCTGTCAGCGTGGTGCACTGGCACTTTAGTATTATTTATGCACTCTATGCACGATTGGCTTTATTTTTCAAAAGCTTTTTGACCCACATTTTGCTGAAGGTGCAGGTTTCTTCGGGGCCTATTCCTGAAGCTGGGAGGAGATTCTGTGCCTCCTATGGGGTTCTCTGTCTCCTCCCACCCAGGAGGGGGGTTTCTCTTCGGGAGATCCCCCCTGCCTAGTACTGTGAGGGACCTGTTTCGGCAGGTCCCCAAAGGAAATGGTCCACGGCCTTCGGGTTGGTGGACCACCAGTCTCAACCCCTGTCAGGAGCCTTGCGCCCCGGGGGGTCGGGGAAGTAGGTCCCTTCTTTCGAAGGACCTTGTGCATGTTTTTGTGTGCTGTAATTTCACGGTTCACTTTTTTTGTTCACAGGGGGAAGTTTGATGCACGTCCACGGGATGAGCCAGAATGGTGGAGGAAGCAGCTCAGCCCGGAGCTGTGAGCGAGGAGACCGAGTGAAGAGCGAGGAGGAGGAGGAGGGGGGATGCCTGTAATAGGTGTGGGACAGTGAGGGGAATGTTGACCGAAGAACTTCAACTTCCAGCCTCCTCTGTATCTGTACTACAACACCCATTATTGCCTGCCCCAGTCTGTAGAGCAGGGGTAGCAAACCTCCGGCCCTCCAGCTGTGGTGGAACTACAGATCCCATGAGGCATTGCAAGATTCTCACAGCCACAGACATGACTCCCGAAGAGAGATGCATCATGGGATTTGTAGTTTCACCACAGCTGGAGGGCCGGAGGTTTGCTACCCCTGCTGTAGAGGGACTAAAGCGTGCCCGTCCTGTCGCTGTGTGTACAGGGATTACAACTACCACCCTGAGCTGTTTCTGTGTGTAGAGGAACTACAACTCCCAGCCTTGCCCTGTTCCCGTGCGTAGAGTGACTACAATTTCTAGCGTGTCCTGAGCCTTTGTTTAGAGGGATTCCAAACCCCAGCCTGCCCTGGCTGTATGTGTAGAAGGAATACAACTCCCAGCCTGTCATTCATGGAGAGGGTCTATAATTCTCAGCCAGTCCTGTTCCTGTGTGTAGTGGAACTACAACTCCCAGCCTGCCCTGCGTCTAGAGGAACTACAATTCCTTGACAGCAGCAGTGGGTGGGTGCAATAGCCAGCCAGCTATTGGCTATCGCAGTTTGAAATGTAGAGGGTCTATATCGGATGCAGCGACACTAGTATCGGTATCGGTGGCGAGTACTCGTCCAAATGTCCGATGCCTAGCCCGATACTTGAGCCTCCGGTTTTAGGAAGCTGAGCAACGCGCCGCCCGGTTTCTTCATTGCACGGGAAGCTGGCCAATCAGGAAGCCAGGCGCCTTGTAATGACGCGGCACCCAGCTTCCTGATTGACCAGGAAGCCTGCTCCATGGTGACGAGGGAGCCAATCAGGAAGCCGCCTCCATGCTTTTTCGTCACCTAGTGACGAGATGCATGGAGACGGCTTCCCCGCTCTATATGAAGCTGACATCTTCTCCATTCAGATCGGCTTCTATCAGGTTACACAGCAAGGAAAGCCTCTGCGCTCCCCGCGGTGTCACCTGTCATGGGCGGAGCGCTGGATGTTAATTACAGGCGGCGCTGCATCCGAGTTTTGAAAGCTAAGTTAGGTTACACTGCAGCAGGCTTCCCCACTGCTTGTGTAACCTAACCTAGTGAGGCGAGAGCTGTCACAGCCTCTACTGTGTGTTAGTGGCGTGAGCTCTGTAGATGGTTTGGACCAATGGCAAAGCAGCATCAGTCCAAGCTGTCCAATTGTTAGATTGTCAGCCCTCCTTACCATCTTGTCTTGAATTGTATTGTGATTGTAATGTCTTCCTTACATTGTACAGCGCTGTGCACACTGTTGGCGCTATATACATCCTGTATAATAATAATACATAAGAAGAGACAAAAACACAGTGAGGACATTGATCTCGATGGCTCACCAGTGACGAGCAAGTGGGGGACAGGGAGACACCTCCTTGTCTCCTCCCTCCTCCACACATGGTTGGTTACCGCATGCGACGACTGCCCAGCGCTCTCATGCGGAAATCCTGTGCATGGGCAGTAGCAGGCTGAGGGCCGATCGCATGGACGATGTACACAAGAGACGTGGGCAGATCATGGAGAGCGGTGTCTGCCCAGCTGGCTGAGGGACTGCTACAGTAATGACTGCTAAGGATCTATGTGAGGGGAATGCAGTGCCTGCAGGGTGGGGGTCGTGCCGCCATATTATCAGATTTGTTTGCCCGGGTCGACACTGATTGGCTTCCCGGACAAACAGCATTGAGCCGGTCCAACAGCGTCGCGCCATGTTCCCTCGCGGCACTGCCGGTCTAAGGGAAATCTCCCGCTGCCCCGAAGTTCCAGTATTGGGAAAGGTATCGGAGCATTTGCCCCAAATACTCGGTATCGGCACCAGTGCCAGTTACGGTATCGGTGCGTCCCTAATCATAAGCCAATGTGAAGAACTCGACGGGAAACCTTTGTGTGTGTTTTTGTTTTTTATTATCCAGGACAGAGACAAAGAACAAAGGTCACATCTTCTGACGTATTATTTCTACTTTTGTCCTAAGGCAACTCAGAATAATAACGTGCTGGATTACTGTGATCCTAGTTCATTTTATGACTTCATCGCTGTGCTGTATGTGTATAGGCCAATGCTTACTTCAGAAATAATGATGCTATTAATCATAAATGTTCATATCCTCCTATTTTATTATACTATTGAATAGTGTCACGCTGGGCTCCCTATAGAGTCAATCTATGTCCTCAATAATGTATCACTCAAGGCATACCGCTGTTCCACATTCCTTCAAAAAAAACTTCTGCTACGTGCCTCCAGGGAAGCTGTGATTGGTTTGGAAGTGACAATGACTGAAGTTGAAATACCATTGGGCACTTTCCTTGAGAAGATCAAATATCTTTTATGGGCTCATTCCATCATGCGGTGCATAAGAATAACTATGATGCACAAAGTGCATTAACCCCTGGCAACCGCCACATTCTTTTTCTTTTTTCTAAGAGCCCGTGGAACGTGCATCATAAAACAAACTTCCCCCTGTGAACAAAAAAAGTGAACCGTGAAATCACAGCACACAAAAACGTGCACAAGGGTGCAAGGTCCTTCAATAAAGAAGGGACCTCGAATTCCCGACCCTCCGGGGCGCAAGGCTCCTGACAGGGGTTGAGATACTATGGTCCACCAGCCCGGAGACTGGCGGACCCCGATCCTTCGGGGACCTGCCGAAACAGGTCCCACCCAGTACCAGGTAGGGAGCTCTCCCGAAGAGAGACCCCCTGGTTCGGGAGGAGGCAGAGAACCCTATATTAGGGCACAGAACCTCCTCCCCAGCATCGGGAATAGGCCCCGAAGGTACCTGCACCCTAAGCAATCTGTGGGTCAACCGCCACATTCTGGTCTATTGGATTGCATGAGACAAATTCTTACGGTCTCATTCACACCTAGGCGTATTGCGATTCGCGGTAAAAAAGTTGCGCAACCATCGCGCGTTTCCGAAGGCTACTTGGCTGTAGCCCAATGGAAACGCGCAACAAAACGGCCCAAGGTAGTACCTGTGCCTTTTCAGGCGTGGGCCGTTTTGTAGCTCGTTAGGGACGGGCGGAAATACGCCGAGGTGTGAACGAGACCATTGAATACAATGGGATTTATATTTTTCAGCGTTTTGGAGAGCGTTCGTCGTGCGTAGAACGCGCTACAAAACGTTCAGGTGTGAACGAGGGCTACTTGTTGATAGAAGTTCCTGTACTTTGTCCCCCTCTCCTGTGCTCCCCTTCCCTGTCTGGAGACCCCTGCAGTGTGTGTATTTTGCTTTTTTTATAGTTACCTTTTCCTTGTGTCTTCAGGTCAGTCATGACATAAGCGATGTCCTCTTGCTCTTCAAAATGTCCCCAGCCGTGGGTAGTTCTCGCGATCACAAGTGCAGCCGCCCTAAGTGGCTCCATCGGCTAACGAAGGGAAGGGGGGAGGAGTCCGGTGACGTCACGGACATCAACGTAACCGGACTCCTCCCCCTTCCCTTCGTTAGCCGACAAAGCCACTTGGGGAAGGGGGAGGAGTCCGGTGACGTCAATGTCCGTGACGTCACCGGATCTCTGACGGAAGACCCGGAAGCCGGCGGAGAGGTAAGTACCGATCAAACATTTTTTAATCGATCAGAGAAATTAACGATTAATCAAGGAATTAAGCGTTAATTTCCGCACCCCTAATTTTGTTCTTTATATTCTATCAGTCTATAAGGTGCATTGGAGTTCATGGTTTCTGGACAAAGACTCTGGCATCAGCCATTCTCGGACCCTTACAGCATAAGGTCCCAGGTTGTACATTCTGGGGGTACCAGACAACAACAACGACGAGATAGGGATTGACCATGGTACTGGGACGTACACCTTGCCCAAACCCGATGTACGTCAATCGCACGTGACTACGCAGTTCTGAACCGATAAGTCCCATTTTGACAACCTTCTTAACATAGAACTAAGGTGAAACCAAACATATGGGCCTTCTCAAATCCAACTCCAAACAACCCAACCTTCTCCACACCCCTCCACCAGCGTATCTCATCGTACGTTATGAGTATCTTCAGATTGTGCAACGTTCCCGCTGTGTTTCTGGAGTTCATTAATGATGTCCTCCATGATATGTTATAACAATGTGTGGTGGTCTAACCAGTCAGGTGGTAAAGCGTATGTGGTGGGGGGTCCTCCTATTAGGGATTCCCTATGAGTGCACCTATTTGGCCACCTCAAGGGAGCAACGGTCTTTACCAAGCTCGATCTTAGGGGTGTGTATAATCTTGTTAGGATGAAGGAAGGCCATGAGTGGAGGACAGCGATTAATACCAGGAGGGGGCATTCCGAGTATCTGGTAATGTCCTTCAGATTGTGCACATGCTCCCGCGGTCTTTGATAATGATGTCCTCCATGATATGTTCCGGCAATGTGTGGTAATCTAACCAGTCAGGTGGAAAAGTGTGTGTGGTGGGGTTGTCCTCCTATTATGGCCTCCACCAATAGAGGGCGCAGTCTCCGTTCAGGGCAGAAATAAAGGAGCCGCCATGACTTCCATAGAAAGAGTAGAAAAGACTTGATCTCATTAACATATATGAAAATATGCAAATTTAGAAAAGGTTCTCCTTAAGTTAAGCCGGTGTCCCCAAACTGACACCCTTTCTCTCATTAGCATATTAGAGTAATATGCAAATGTGAAATGTTTCTCTTTATGTTGAAGGTGTACCCCAAAACCGCGCCGCTAGGGTGGTCCCACCAAATCAATTCCCTGCTCCCCAACATTCTTAATCGGGACTCTTTCAGTAAAAACAGGGGTTTTGGGTGGGGTAATTACTGCGAAAAATATGCAAATTGCTCCCCTGAATTTATGTAAATATTATCTAGTCTCCCTAAGTTGAAAGCTTGTTCACACAGAGGGACACCAAATCCTTTGTATAGCTCTGATCCTTAGTCAGAGGGTGCCACATGCTCTCAGCAGTCAAAGTCCTTGAGGCTCTAGACTCCTTGGGGTCACAGTGCTGTGGGGCCCATATCTGGACAAAGTACAGTACTCTGCATCAAGCCATTCCAAATACAAGGATATTCCATCAGCACCTTTCCACCACCCCATGGACATTAAACATGGTATATAGCAGCTTCACATTTTTATTTTTCCAAGGACCCCCGTAATGTGACTGTGCAAAACCCTAAACCCCAAAGAAGTGTACTAAGTGATGGTTTATCTTCCCAAGACATAAGTATGGTTCACTGATGCCTATGGCATGCAAGTAATTCATAGCCAACCATCAGGCGTAACTTAAGTACTAGGTTGGGTGACTTGCCCAACGAGCCCTCCAAGCTCACATGCCTTGCCAACCCTTGGGAAGGCCAGGGTCAAGCTGCTGAAAACTGGAGGTACTCTGACCCCCTCCAGATACCATCCACTAGGGAAGGACTCAGCCCCCACACTAACAAGAGTGGAGGCTTTATATAGCTTCCTTCCCATGACCAGAGTGTACAGGGCATAAGCACCACATACCTTCCCAGCCCATGGCCAGACAAGGTAGACTCGTCCCAAACCAGACCACCCCTGTGTGAACAAACATTTTCCAGTTGGCTTTGGACTTAGGGAGACTATAGTAAAAGCATGGGCTTTGAAGGAAGAGACATTTTTTTTTTTTTTGGAAGCCCGTGGAGCGCGCTACGAAACACCCAAAACGTGAACAAAGAAGGTGCATGTGAAATGCACACAAAAAAAAAATGCACAGAAGGGGTGCTATCCGTCTACCGAAGAGACAGGGCCCATTCCCTGATCCCCCGGGGGGCGTAACGCTCCTGATGGGGACAAGGCACTCGTGTCCACCTGACCCGAAAACAGGCGGACCCATTCCTCATAGCCAGCCGAAGCCGACCAACGAGTACAAGGTTGGGGGCTCCCCCGAAGAGAGACCTCCCAAGTGGGTGGAGACAGGGGAACCCCTGTGAGGGCCACAGAAGCTCCACCCCGACATCAGGAATGGGCATCGAAGGTACCCGCAACCTCCGTCTTCTGTGAAGTCAAAAACGTGCCCAACTTGCATAAATAATAAGTGCCAGTGCACCACGCTGACAGGCCTTAGGGTTCTCTGGGATGCCACAGCACCACGGGTTCTGCCGCCTCCCAACCCTCCAGCCAGACCCAGTGTTTCTCCGCTCCCATCAGGAGGTAGTGCCGTCAGAGGTCCTCCCACTGTCTGGGGTCTACCCGTACCTAGGGCCTGACGCAACCAGCAGTGGACCGAACCTTCCTCCGATACCCACCAATTACACCAGAGGGTACTAGGATGCTCCCCCAATTGGGCGGCAGCATCCTTTCCCCTCCAACAACTGATAAGAACAGATACTACACTTGATCTTAGCCAAAAGGCCGAAAAGCCCCACCCAAAACCCCTTGTTTTTCCGGGGAGGATCCCGTTAAGATCGTTGGGGGAGCAGATAACCATGGGAACTACTCTCTATGTTTGTTTATGGATAGGACACCGTGTATGGGGCTGTACATAGGGGCAATGCGATGAAACATATGATACATATTTGTTGACAGAGACCATCACGCCATTTTGATTATCAGACTTTAACATTTTTAGGAGTACCGGTTCACATTTTCAATATGGCCGCCACATGGTTCCGATAAACTCCTTCCAGCGCTCTGTGTACTGATCTTTATTAGAGTTATCTCTACATTACGAATGGTTCATAGTCCACTTACATACAATAAAGTCCCGGGAAACATTCGCATCAGGCACGGTTCTGTTCTCTGGTCGTTCAGAATCCATGGCCGCTGGTCACTTTCATAGATAAAGGGTAAATTGCCGCATGGGACGGAGGGTGAGGTGCGGATTAGGAAGTCCCACGGTACACCGGATCTCACATGATGGACTAGGCCTCAATCTCTTCTAGATGTCTCTTCAAAGACTGTGCTGGCTGGTTCCAATCAGAGCTCCTTGATAAGTGAGGTTCTGATGGGATCTCAATCTTCCCCTCTAAGGCAGGAGAACATAGGAAGGTTCCTGCATGGAACTTCCAACCCAACTACCACTCCCATCATCTCTAGACGTGGTAGACAGAAGCAGCTTGATTCCTCAAAGCCATATGTTCTTGTCTTCCAGCACGCAACACCTTTCCAGGTTCCTCCCATGAGGAGAGGTCACTGCCTCCTACCACGGCCCAAGGCCTAAGACAGACTGACCTCTGAGGTGACCTCCTCACAGGACAAAGGCCCGGGGAGGGAAGAGACAGAAGTGTCCTAGATATGTAATAGTTCTCCCGGCATCCCTCACAAGGTTCTCCAACCCCACTCATTGGCCATCAGACGTCCATAACAGAGTCATAACTCCCTACCACTCTACTTTTTGGTCGCTCTCGTAGGACCTGTTGCTATTGCAGAAGACATTGTTCTCTATTTTGTGCTTTTGGGTGTCCTGCCGCCCTCAAATCTCCCCCCTTAAGGGGTGTTACTACGGAGCAATAAATACTAAAATAACCCCCCCCCACCATGACCCGAGTCTGTTCTGTTGGTGTTGCCGGAGCTGAGAAAAAGGAGCCGGTAACTGCTGAACATAGCGGGGGAACCCAAAATTACCAGCAACCTCTTCTGGGGGTCATCACTATAGAAGTATTCCCTGCTAGATCTTGGACTGGAGGGAACACGTGTGCACTAAATAGTACTGAACATGTATGACGTAAGATACATAGACGTGACATGATTCTGTGTAAACACAACAATGTAGTGTGGATATATCCCCTGGGCTGTGCGGTCTCACCAGGCGTGGGGGTCTCACCAGGGCTGTGTAGGTAGGAGTGGGCTCACCAGGACTGCCTGTGGGTTTCACTATGGCTATGCGGTCTTACCTGGGCTGCACCGAGTCTCACCATGGCTGTGCAGGCAGATGCAGGCGTAGGATCTCGCCATAGTTTGGGGGGGGGGTGCGGGAGGAAGGTCTCACTCTTGCTGTGCAGGTGGATGAGGGTGGCAGGTCTCAACATGGTTGTTGGTGGGGTGCGGGGAGGACAGACTGGCGCTGTAAGTAGGCACTGTAAGGTGCCCAGCAAGCGCGGGACCTTGCTAAAGCCGTATGCACTTAATCAAATCGGCGCTTAGTATCAGGGCATTTGCAGGAGTTCTGGTACTTGTAAAAATGTCCAGTATCCGTACCGATTCCGTTACTGGTATTGGTATCAGTGCACCCCTTGATCCACCTCATTCGTCAACACAATCAGCAGGAACTTCCTCTCTGATGTTTTACAGATGAAAGAAGTTTAATTCGACATTTCCCCCAATCAGAAAGCAGTGAGGATGATCTGTAGTATGTCTTTTCTGGTGTTTAAGAAGTGTACATTTCCCACACTATGAACATCGAAAAGGATGTTCACCTGTGTGAATCCTCTGGTGTTTACAAGGGCTGCTTTCTGGGTGAAACCCTTCCCACACTCTGATCATGATTAAGGCTGTTCAGCTGTGTGAATCCTCTGGTGTATAGCAAGGTTTGCTTTACGAGAGAAACATTTCCCACACTCTGTACATGAAAAAGGGCGTTCACCTGTGTGAATCCTCTGGTGTTTAACAAGGGATCCTTTCTCAGTGAAAGATTTCCCGCAGTCTGTACATGTAAAAGGACGTTCACCTGTGTGACTTCTCTGGTGTTTAACAAGGGCTTCTTTCTGAACATAAGATTTCCCGCACTCTGAGCATGAATAAGGCCGCTCACCAGTGTGACTTCTCTTGTGCTTATCAAGGGCTCCTTTCTCAGTGAATGATTTCCCGCACTCTGAACAAGAGTAAGGTCGCTCACCCGTGTGAATTCTCTGGTGGTTAACAAGAGCTCTTTTATGAATAAATGATTTCCCGCACTCTGAACATGAATAGGGACGCTCGCCTGTGTGAATCCTCTGGTGCATAACAAGGTGTTCTTTACGAATGAACGATTTCCCGCAGTCTGAACATGAATAAGGCCGCTCCCCCGTGTGAATCATCTGGTGGTTAACAAAGTCTCTTTTATGAATGAAACGTTTCCCGCACTCCGAACAGGAATAGGTTCCCTCACCTGTATGAATTCTCTGGTGTCTAAGAAGGTTACTCTTCTCAGAAAAACTTTTCCCACACTCTGAACAGGAAAAGTCACGTTCACCTGTGTGAATTTTCTGGTGTATGACCAGATTTCGTCTATGAATAAATGATTTCCCGCACTCCGAACACGAATAAGGACGTTCACCGGTGTGACTTCTCTGGTGCGTAACAAGGGCTCCTTTATGAATGAAACCTTTCCCGCACTCCGAACACGAATAAGGTCGCTCACCCGTGTGAATCCTCTGGTGAAGAACCAGGTGTATTTTTTGAATGAAAGATTTCCCGCACTTTGCACACGCATAAAGCCGCTCGCCCGTGTGAATCCTCTGGTGCTTAACAAGGTCTCCTTTCTGAGTGAAAGCTTTCCCGCACTCTGAACACGGATGGGTCCCCTCACCTGTGCGACTTCTCCGAAAAACATTTTTCTCTGGAAAACATTTTTCGCGTTCGGAACGGGAAAAGGGACCTTCACCCGCGTGAAAACTCTGGTGCTCAATCAGTGTTAAACCTTTTCCACACGCTGAACACAAAAAAGCACTTTTGTGGTGTCTGAGAAGATTTTTGCTTTCAGTGAAAGATTTCCCGCACACTGAACACAAGAACGGATCCCCACCCCTGCGATCTCCTTCCTGGGGGGAGGAAGTGGGATCAGATGCGGTGTGAGATCTTAGATGGATATTTCCAGTCATAGTATGTGAATGATCAGAAGATTCACCCCGATCAGAGGGATCCATTGAGGTCTCCGAGCAGTGAGGTCTGTGATGTATATTTTGTGTATTTGGATTCACTCCTGGAGAATCCTGTGTGATGACATCATCTTCTGACTTACAGTCGGCAGATAATATAAGATGTCTCTCCGAGGTATTCCTGACATCACATCCATCTGCTGGAGAGAAAATTGGCAAATAAATGGAAAGAATTATATTAAAGGAGAACTATGAGGTCAGCGATTGTCACTTTTCCTCATACTTCGAGGGGACGTGTGACAATGAGACTGTCACAGGTCGCCTCAGTAGATCGGGAAGTGAGCGAACACACACCGGCGTTCACTCACCTCTCGATCCTGTCACTGCAGAGAGCCGTGACCATCACTCACGGCTCCCTGCAGGGATTTCCCCCCTCTCCGATCCTCCAGCGCTGACTGGCGGAACGGACGGGGCGGGTACAGCTGATAGGCTGTCACTCACCCAGCTGGGCGGATCCGGACAGTAATGTCGGGATCCGTCCCGGCTGCGGCGGTCTCAGTATACCGGGACCGCGAGCTCTGGAGCTGAAATCGCTGAGTGTGAACGGGGGTCCGACCCAGAACTGTGACCTGTTCCCTCCATAGTGTCTGTTACTTACTTGTGTTGATCGGTAGAGAAATGTCATCCTGATCACTTTTCATCATCATCATCCCGACCTCCTCCGTGGACGGCCGGTCACCCCCCACATACGTCTCCACTTCTTCCTCTTTAACCTCAGCTTTTATATTGTTCCGTTCTTCACCCTAAACCCCAAAATAATAGAAAACATCTCATAAAGCTGAACTCCGGGAGAGACAAAGAATACAGCCGGGGGCGTATTTACCGTGAGGCAAACAAGGCGTTTGCCTGGAGCGGCACTTTGCAGGGGGCGGCGTTTTTCGGATGCACAAGATCAAGCAACCTCGGCTGCCTTATCAGGTGGCTGCTAATGGGGCCGGTCTGTGAACTGCCGGGTGTACGAGGAGGCGTGGCCGGAGCCGAGGGAGAAGTAGCCCCAGCCGGCGGTGGATGCGGTGCCGCTCCAAGAAGCTTCTGTGGCTGCGGGAAGACACGATGGGACCGAGGAAGAGACGGCCCCGGCCGGCGGGGGATGCAGGCGGCTCCAGTAAGATGCTTTGGCGGCAGGAGTAAGAAGCGGTATGTCCTGGAAGCAGGCTGGGGAGATGCAGGTAAGAGGAGCAAAGGGACCCTGCACAGCCCATCATATCAGAGCTGACTACAGATGTCACCAGAGCTGAGTGCAGATGTCACCAGAGCTGAGTGCAGATGTCACCAGAGCTGAGTGCAGATGTCACCAGAGCTGAGTGCAGATGTCACCAGAGCTGACTACAGATGTGACCTGAGCTGACTACAGATGTGACCAGAGTTGAGTGCAGATGTCACCAGAGCTGAGTGCAGATGTCATCAGAGATAAGTGCAGATGTCACCAGAGCTGAGTGCAGATGTCACCATAAACTGAGTGCAGATGTCACCAGAACTGAGTACAGATGTCACCAGAGCTGAGTACAGATGTCACCAGAGCTGAGTACAGATGTCACCAGAGCTGAGTGCAGATGTCACCAGAGCTGAGTGCAGATGTCACCAGAACTGAGTACAGATGTCACCAGAGCTCAGTACAGATGTCACCAGAGCTGAGTACAGATGTCACCAGGCTGAACACTACTGTGTTCCATATACCGAGTCCCACCTACCTGATCATGGTGAGGGACGGTGAGATCTTCCTGTGTGGAATCCCGGGAATACAGAGGACGGGGACATCTCTCCGGTGGGTTTGTGTCACGGAATGCTTCCATCATGACGTCCTTGAAGGGGTCTTTGTAGTCTTCTGAAAACTCCATCACACCAACCTCATCCTCTTCTTCTTTTATCTCCTCTTTAACATCATTATCACACTCACTCTGGTTTATACCCTGAATATTGAGAACAATGAGACCTGATGTAACTACATAGAGAATGATCAGGTCAGAACGTATCGGCTATTATCTATTTTTTTATCACCTTATGTGGGATGGTGAGATCTTCCTGTGTGGAATCCCGGGAATACAGAGGACGGGTCTGAGGGATCTCATGATGTTCCTGTGTGGAAGCCCGGGAATACAGAGGACGGGTCTGAGGGATCTCATGATGTTCCTGTGTGGAAGCCCGGGAATACAGAGGACGGGTCTGAGGGATCTCATGATGTTCCTGTGTGGAAGCCCGGGAATACAGAGGACGGGTCTGAGGGATCTCATGATGTTCCTGTGTGGAAGCCCGGGAATACAGAGGACGGGTCTGAGGGATCTCATGATGTTCCTGTGTGGAAGCCCGGGAATACAGAGGACGGGTCTGAGGGATCTCATGATGTTCCTGTGTGGAATCCCGGGAATACAGAGGACGGGGACATCTCTCTGGTGGGTTCCTCTTACTGGATCCATCTGTAGGAAACACACACACTGACTGAATACATTGTTTCTATGTGTGTATCAGATGATGGGGGATCTAGGTGGACCCTCCGTACTGCTCTCTCCTCTTACCCGGTGATGTGAGGGGCGGCTCATTCTCCATCACCACGTCCTTGTCAGACTTCAAGAACATTTTGAACACAGATGACCTCTGCTGTCGGGCGGTGAGGTGGAGGCTCAGTGATGGATGACGTCTTCTGGAGTCAGCTGTTGGGCGTTATTGGCTGGCAGGATATATTTGTCGCTTTCCTGTAATCCTGATTAGAGGGAGAAGATAACAATTATTCCAATCCGGAAGCCAGGCAACACGTCATTACACAGCACCCGGCTTTCTGGTTGCCCAGAAAGCCGACTCCCTGCTGTCTCGTCACCTGGTGACGAGGGAGCATGGAGCCGGCCTCCCTGCAGATCGGGAAGCCGGGTGGCGAGTCATTTCACGCCGCCTGGCTTCCTTAATGGGACCTCCGGTATCGGTATCTTATTACCTCCTCTGCTGCCAATTCCAGCAATGTCTCCTCTCTACTCACCTGGAACTTCCTGTTTATACTCTGACATCACTTCCCATTTTGTCCTTACATCACTTCCCATCTTTTCCCTACATCACTTCCTGTCTGTAGATTTTTTTGTGTGAGATCGCCACCATGTGTTGAATATAAATAACGCATCCTACGCTACGTCTCACGGTCCGTTCCTCGGTCACGTCACATCCATGACTACACACGCAGATGAGACCTTACGATAAAATCTAGACAAAGAAATTAACACCCTGGGAGGGTCGCCCCTGGAAAAGCGCCTTGTCCCCCGTGCCGATGGGGACAAGGGCCTCTTCCCCACAAGCCCTGGGGCGTTGGTTGTAGAGGTGCGGGCATGGGGTTGCCACCTGTCCAGGATTCACTCGGACAGTCCGGGTTTTGAATGCCGTGTCCGGGTTTCATGGCAGCAGAAACCCGGACACAAGATGCCAGGCAGACGGGGGCAACCAAAATTAAGATAGGGGCTCCGGGCCCCCACTGAAAATAGTCTCTACTGCGATATTTACATATGAATGGGCGGAGCTATTTACATATAAAGAAGCCACGACTCATTCTCCCCCAAAAAATGTCCGTGCATCGCTAGAGTGTTCAGGTTTTGCTTGAAGAAAAGGTGCTAACCCTATGCAGTCAGGGGGGAGGGGGGGTCTTATTCACATCGGGGTAACCCTTCAATAAAGAAGCACCCAAATGCCCCCGCTTGTGAATGAGTAAGGGGTACCAGCTGTCATTTGCATGGAGAAAGGTCGGCCCTTCGGCATGCTGTTCTCCACTCTTCGGCTCAGTGGAGCTGAAGCATATGCCTTCGGCTCGGCGGCCCCACGGGCTATTGTGAATGGCCCCGTACAGCAGCACTACGAAGGGCTCAGGTGGCCGAAGGATCAGCGGAAGCTACGGCTCAATAGTGAATAACCCTCCAAGAGAATGACTACACAGGTCCAGAGTACTCTTCCCACACTTCCAAATATCTGTACCAGAGGAAAAGGAAACATTCCCGTATGTGAGGACGACACTGGGGGGGGGGATCATCTATCTTTATATTTCCATCAAAAGACATTGAAACTTCCTCTTCTCCCTGGAGATTCTGCCACATTTCCTGTAAGTGATCAGTACAGAGAGTAGAGCCCAGATCTGAGCGATCAGCCCGGACCAGCCGCTCACAGCACAGATTGTTACTTTCACTTTCACTTCTGCAGAATGAATGTGTGGGGAAACGATATGCAGCTGTTATCAGTGTGGCAGTGAGAAGTTCAAGGAGAACTATGGGGTTAGGGCTTTTCCCCATAGTTCTCCTGAGGGTAACGGGAGGACACAAACTAGCGTCCTCCCGTCACCCTAAGCTCAGTATATAGCGAGCTGCAGCTCGTGGTATACTGAGATGCCGCAGCAGAAGCGGATCCCGACAATTGGATCCGCCCAGCTGCGTGAGTGACAGCTGGCTCTGCCTATCTAGAGGCAGAGCCAGCTGTACCCTCCCCCGTCCGTTCTGCCAGTCAGCGCTGGAGGATCGGAGCGGGGAGGGGGGAATCCAGCCCCTCCCCCTGTCACGGCAGAGAGCTGTGACAGGATCGAGAGGTGAGCGAACGCCGGTATGTGTTCTCTACTGAGCCGACCTATGACAGTCTCATTGTCACAGGTCGGCTGGAACTATGAGGTGAGTGAAAAGCACACCCCTCATAGTTCTCCTTTCAGGTGACTTTTTAAGGGTAAGTCCACCCAGAAGTGAAGTTATAGGCGGAGTCTGGTGAGCCTCCATTGGCTTCTTCTAGATGTTGTGGACCGGTTTTTGGTGGGAACTCCGTGGGAAAGAGGGATAACTGGTCCCCTAATATGTGGGACTCCCATCTCTGTACTCACCAGTGTGGTGGTGCGGCTTGTACTGGTATTTTAAATAGTTCATGGTAGGGGACTATATGTATCTACTGCCCTTACGCACTCGTGTTTGTGTAGGATATCAATTGTTATCAAATACAACCGGACCGGACACAAAATTCCTTTTTGTTTGGTGTCCTTACTAAGAACTTGGAAGAAGATAAATCTATACTTGCTTTCCGGGAGAAAATTTCACCCAAGCGAGGGCAACTCCCATCTTCGACACCGGAACCTTTCTTCCCATTGGAGGATTTCCCCTCACCTTTGCTCTGGTGACATCCGCAACATTTGCTCTGGTGACATCCACATTTGCTCTGGTGACAACCGCAACATTTGCTCTAGTGACATCCACAACATTTGCTCTGGTGACAACTGCACTTGCTCTGGTGACAACTGCAACATTTGCTCTGGTGACAATCGCAACATTTGCTCTGGTGACATCCACATTTGCTCTGGTGACAATCGCAACATTTGCTCTGGTGACATCCACATTTGCTCTGGTGACATCCACAACATTTGCTCTGGTGACAACTGCAACATTTGCTCTGGTGACATCCACAACATTTGCTCTGGTGACAACCGCATTTGCTCTGGTGACATGCGCAACATTTGCTCTGGTGACATCCACATTTGCTCTGGTGACAACCGCAACATTTGCTCTAGTGACATCCACAACATTTGCTCTGGTGACAACCGCAAAATTTGCTCTGGTGACATCCACATTTGCTCTGGTGACAAATGCAACATTTGCTCTGGTGACAATCGCAACATTTGCTCTGATGACATCCTCATTTTCTCTGGTGACAATCGCAACATTTGCTCTGGTGACATCCACAACATTTGCTCTGGTGACAACTGCAACATTTGCTCTGGTGACATCCACAACATTTGCTCTGGTGACATCCGCAACATTTGCTCTGGTGACAACTACAACATTTGCTGTGGTGACAACTGCAGCATTTGCTCTGGTGACATCCGCAACATTTGCTCTGGTGACATCCACATTTGCTCTGGTGACAACTACAACATTTGCTCTAGTGACAACTGCAGCATTTGCTCTGGTGACATCCACAACATTTGCTCTGGTGACAACCGCAGCATTCATGGAGGGGTAAATCTCCTCAGCGGATTGGTCTCACCACACGTGAGATTGATATTTGCTCATGGGGAAAACTGATTTTGGAGTTTTGGATGCAGCTCCCGGTGCAGATTCTGAACGTTCTGCCCCACCAAAGCCACCGTCGTTGCTACGGGAACCAAACGCGCCTTTGCTTTGCATGCCCCAGCGCATGACTCCAGAAGAAGATGGAGCATGACGCTAGTTGCATCTTACCCCAAAGCAAGGTGTTGGCTAAAGGTTTGGCATCACATGTATCTGTCCGCCATCTCATCCTGAAGAGAAGGGTATGACTATGAAGATGTCCCTCTCTATGGTACCACAAGGACCTCTACACTTCTGGAACGTTTTTGGTGGGATTTGTTGGATGGTCACGCAGATGGAATCCCTTTTCCTACCATAGATGTTCAGGACTCACCAGCTCTATCACCCCATCGCAGGGAGGTTCTACCGAGCTAGACATCTGAAGAAGTTACTTGTTGGAGGGCCCATTCACACTACATCCGGATCATCTCCAGACCAGACCCAAAATGCATCCGAATGTATCCCTATGCTATTTCTGGCCTCTGTTCACACCAGAGCAGGCCATTCCAGACCAGACCAACACTCCATGACTCATTTTGTCTGGTCTGGAACTGCGGGCCGGTTCACACCATTTTTCAGACCAGATCTGGTCCGGGAAATGGTGTGAACCTGCCCGGAAAGGTGACACCCTTAACCCCTGAAGGACCAAGGTCTTTTTTTAATTTTTTTACCGGGGCTTACAATGTATTGCAAGACTCTGACAGCCACGGGCATGACACCTAGAGGCGGAGACCATCGGATTTGTACTGTCAGCATAGCTGGAGTGCCGAGGTTGCCTACCCCTGGCTTATACCTTTTAAAAATGTGGACCTGCCCTTAAAAAATGGACAGAAAAATACAGCCTATGAAGCCATTGTGTGATGCTCAATACAACTTTGTAGAATATTTCCTTCCCACCGGAGATTTAAAAAAAAATGCTCACTCAACTGACTTTCCTCTTGTGCCAGACAACGTTTTATTAACACAACGCACTTTCTGCATTCTCAGCGTGAAAAGGACGCTTGACCGTGTGTAGCCTTTGGTGTCTAAGAAGGTTTCTTTTGTCGCCAAAACGTTTCCCGCACTCTGGGCAGGAAAAAGGGCGCTCGCCTGTGTGAGTCCTCTGGTGCGTAATAAGGTGTACTTTCTCAGTGAAGCTTTTTCCACACAATGAGCATGAATAAGGTCGCTCGCCCGTGTGGCTCCTCTGGTGTTTGAGGAGGCGCCCCTTCCGCGTGAAACACTTCTTACATTCTGAGCAGGCAAAAGGGCGCTCGCCGGTGTGATTCCTCTGGTGTACAAGCAGGTAGGCTTTGTCGATGAAACGTTTTCCACACTCTGAACAGGAAAAGGGACGTTCGCCTTTATGACTTCTCTGGTGTCTGAGAAGGTTGACTTCCTGAGTGAAGCTTCTCCCGCACTCCTGGCACGAGAAAGGACGCTCGCCCGTGTGGGTTCGCTGGTGTGTGAGAAGGTGTCCACTTGAAGTGAAACACTTCCCGCACTCTGAACACGAAAAGGGCATTTCACCGGTGTGCCGCTTCAAATGGGTAATGAGGTGTCCTTTTTGTGAGAAACTTTTCCCGCACTGAGGACACGAAAAGGGCTTCTCACCGGTGTGGACTCTCTGGTGCTTGACAAGACCTGATATGGTCGTGAAGGACAGCTTGCACTCGGAACACGGAAAAGGCTTTTCACCAGTGTGAACTTTTTGATGCCTAACAAGATATGATTTGGTGGCGAAGGATTTCCCGCACTCATCGCAGTGGAAGGGCTTCTCTCCGCTGTGAGACCTCTGGTGTGCCACGAACTGCGACTTCTCCATAAACGACTTCTTGCACTGGGGACACGAGAACGGCTTCTCCCTGGTGTGATACTTCTGGTGTTTCTTGAGCTGCGACTTTGCCGTGAAGGATTTATCGCACTCCGTGCACGAGAAGATCTCCTCGCCGGTGTGAGTCCTCTGATGTACACGCAGCTCGCATTTTGTCTTCAAAGATTTCCCGCACTCCGAGCAGCGATAGGGCCACCCCCGGTTGTGGTGCGCGGCCTGTGCTGAGCGACGTGGAGAAGCTTTCTCACAATCTGAAAATGGCCCCTCGTGGGCGTGCGTCCTCTGATGGACAACAAGGCGTGACCTCTTCCTAAAACACTTCTCACGTTCAGAACATAGAAAGGGATCGTTGTCTCTCGATAGACCAGCATTTGGATCATCCGAAGAAGATTCCTCAACATTCATGCGATCCGGATATCTATTGGCACTGGAGGGTCTGTGATGACTTGCAGCGGTGAAGTCTACTCTTGGAGGAGATTCCTCAGGATTAGATGGATCTTGTGATCTGTCTCCACTGTGAGATCTTAGATGGATATTGGGGGTGGTAGTACGTGACCTTTCAGGAGATTCCTTCAGTGCTGAGGGATCTGTCGATCTGTCTACACAATAATGTCCATGATATGGATTTGGAACTATGGGGCATGCTCCTGGAGAACATTCTCTGATGTCATCCTTGTCCACTTTATAGTCCGCAGAGAATATTAGATGTTCCTCTAAGGGATCCAAAATATGGCCATCTGTCGGAGAGATTTCATTATTATTAAAAACCTATTAAGAGTCCATGGTCTAACAGTCAATGGAGATGGACCTTCATATGGTGTACAGAATCTCCTCCTCATTTGTTGGTCACATGACGTTATATTGAGGAATGGAGATGGACCTTCATATGGTGTACAGTATCTCCTCCTCACTTGTTGGTCACATGACGTTATATTGAGGAATGGAGATGGACCTTCATATGGTGTACAGTATCTCCTCCTCATTTGTTGGGGACATGACGTTATATTGAGGAATGGAGATGGACCTTCATATGGTGTACAGTATCTCCTCCTCATGTGTTGGTCACATGATGTTATATTGAGGAATGGAGATGGACCTTCATATGGTGTACAGTATCTCCTCCTCATGTGTTGGTCACATGATGTTATATTGAGGAATGGAGATGGACCTTCATATGGTGTACAGTATCTCCTCCTCATGTGTTGGTCACATGATGTTATATTGAGGAATGGAGATGGACCTTCATATGGTGTACAGTATCTCCTCCTCATGTGTTGGTCACATGATGTTATATTGAGGAATGGAGATGGACCTAGGAGTTAATGTCTTACCAGTGTTGATATCTGAGGAGGGTTCTTCCCCTTTAACTGTCAGGATGATTTCATCCTCTCCAGCAGACGGCTCATCACCCCTCACATACATCTCCTCTTCGTCTTGAATCTCAACTTTCACATCAATAACGTCTTCACCCTAAAACAGCAGAACGATAGCAAGTAACATATTTAAAATTCGGAGACTCAGAGACTACATACAAGAATATATTCTTTCCAGTGCCGTGCTTTGCAGTACCGCTGGCGTTACCTCAATGCACATTACTGCCGTAGCGTCTCGTAGTGCCATTCATTATGAAGGCAACGCAGCTCTGATGTGTGTTGTGGTGCACCGTGCTGGAAAGAATGCTTTTTTGGGCATTGGTGGCCCTTTTATTTGGACTGGTTGTAATGGAACACACTCGTTAATGCAATGCAGTGGAATAGACAGATGTGAGGAGGTCCTAAGAGTTGGCTTCTGAGGTCTAGAACATCAGTCCCATCTACCTGATCATGGGGAGGGACGGTGAGATCTTCCTGTGTGGAATCCCGGGAATACAGAGGACGGGTCTGAGGGATCTCATGATGTTCCTGTGTGGAATCCCGGGAATACAGAGGATGGGGACATCTCTCTGGTGGGTTCCTCTTACTGGATCCATCTGTAGGAAACACACACACTGACTGAATACATTGTTTCTATGTGTGTATCAGATGATGGGGGATGTAGGTGGAGCCTCCGTACTGCTCTCTCCTCTTACCCGGTGATGTGAGGGGCGGCCGGTTCTCCATCATGACGTCCTTGTAGAGATCCCGGTGTCCTTCTAGATACTCCCACTCCTCCATGGAGAAATAGACAGAGACATCCTGACACCTTATAGGAACCTGACACACACAATGATACAGTCACCACCCAGACACATCCCTTGTCTGTTCCTGGATCATGTCCCAGAATTCCCGGCACCGCTCACCTCTCCCGTCACCACCCAGACACACCCCTTGTCTGTTCCCGGATCATGTCCCAGAATTCCCGGCACTGCTCACCTCTCCTGACAGCAGCTCAATAATCTTCTGGGTGACTTCTAGAATCTTCTTGTCATTTCTGTCAGACGTCATGGATGAATGTGGAGACAACGGGGTGGTGGAAGGCCCATAGGGACAGTTGATGGGGACTAATCCCTCTCCAGATGTCTTCCTCACTACCTCGTAATCCTGCGTACACAAAGACGGAAACAATCATCTCTGCGCACATTGCCAACACAACACCCTCCTCACAGCCAGAATACTTCATCAGTATATAGGAAACCTCTACATTCAGGTTTGTAGTTCAAAGGAGGTAACGGTGATGTCATGTGACCTCCCAGAATCTTCCTCACCTCTCCGGTCAGCAGGTAGATGATCTCCAGGGTGAGATTTAGTATCTTCTCGGTCATGTGACTCCGATTCCTGTCAATCTTCATCGATGTGGCCATGTTATCTGCATAATGAACGACTCTAGGAGAAAATAAGGTGAAAATGATCTACAATCTGTATTTAGGATGTATCCGGTCTATAAATGGCGGCTCTGGATGGACGGTTGGATAAATGGTTTAATATTTAGGATGTATCCGGTCTATAAATGGCGGCTCTGGATGGACAGTTGGATAAATGGCTCTATATTTAGGATGTATCCGGTCTATAAATGGCGGCTCTGGATGGCACAACCAGGGAGGCTGCCGGGTGTAAATATAAAATAATATCTTATTACCTTCTCTGCTGCCAGTTTCAACAATGTCTCCTCTCTACTTCCTCCCAGCTGACCTCTCACCCGGAACTTCCTTTTTTATACCTCAATGTCACTTCCTGTCTGTACGTTTCTCTCATAGCAAACAAGAGTTCCTGTATTACGTTGTATACATCACAATTTGCCGCTTGTAATAATAATAATCAGGTCTTTGTGTTAAATTATTACAATCGCACTCTGACGCATTTCCTATGAAATCCAAATGTTTAGACGTAGCTTGCGCTGATCCTTCGGCCGCCGGAGCCCCTTGGTTCCGTCGAACCCGAAGGGCTGCTGTACGGGGCTATTCACAATACAGCAGCCGAACGCATATGTTTCAGCTCGACTGAGCCCAAGTGACAGCCGAAGCCAAAGCCGACCGATCTCCACGCACAATGACAGCTGGGCGGAGCCAGCCGTGACCTCACGGCCGGCTCCGCCCAGTTGTAACGACAGATCAGAGTCCCCAAATGACCTGGGGGCGCTGAGCTGTCATTAAACAATAACAACTGGGCGGAGCCGGCTGCTCCGCCCAGTTGTTATTCGGCCGGGACCTGCTAGAAGACTCTGGCCAACAGGAAACAGTTGGGCGGAGCTAGCAGTGATGTCACCGCTAGCTCCGCCCGATTGTTTTCATTTCGCCGGCATCTGTCAGATGATTCCCTATGCGGGCAGGAGTGCATTGCGTGCGGTCGGGTCTGAGGAATTCGGCTATTCACTCCTATGAGAATATACGTGAGTAGGGGTGGACGGCAGCGAGCTAGCTGCCGGAGCCTCGGCTCAGGCGATCCAGATGTTGGATCGGCCGAGCGGAACTCCTTCTGCACTTCGGCGCAGAGCATGTTCGGTTGACCGAAGGCAGCCGATGTGCGTCTGAAATCAGCCGTAGAAGCCAGAAGTGATTGGCTGAACAGCGTTTGGCTCACTTGGGCTCGGTTAGTCACTCGGCTGGCATCGGTCGAGTCTACAAGTGTCTGAGCTACGACCTCAACCCGGGCCTTAGATGCTTCCAGCAGGCCGTCACAACTGAACCATTAAGCTCACCTCCTCCACACACCAGAGTATCGGCAAAAGGAACTCATTCCAAACTCCGATGTGCTTGGAAGGATGAAAGGACATTTCGCATGCAAAGAATCCAAGAACATAGAAAAGGTCACATGTGGCCCAATGGACAATGGCAAGAAGATGTCATCAACGTACCGCGGCCAATACCAGGCGTATTGTTAAAGTGCATTAAGCTCCAGACATCTGCTCCGTCAGGAAGGGGTCCACCTCTGGGGTGCAGAGACTTTAGAAGGATTGAAGCCATTTGGTCAGTTTGACAGATTGAGTGTACAGCCAGCCCAGGGGGAGAAGTAGACTCTTTATAGGTAAGAGGTAAACTTCCACAGCAGGGGTAGCCAAACCCCGGCCTTCCAGCTGTGGTGGAACCACAAATCCCATGAGGCATTGCAAGATTCATCCACATCCACGACTCCCGAAGAGAGATGCATCATGGGAATTGTAGTTTCACCACAGCTGGAGGGCCGGAGTTTGGCTACCCCTGTTCTACAGGTCTAGTAGTTCTCCTGCTTAGGGGCGGTCACTGGCAGATCTACACAACGGGTACAGACCATTATTTGAGAAATGTCATCTCGAAGGTCTCAGACTCACTCAGGTGGGATCCAGGACCCAAGGTTGAGGAACACCTTGAATAAGAGATGTAGTGGGAGGGGCTTTGCAGCTGTAGAGGTTCCGAAAGACCCAAGTATGGAGACAGCAGGGTGATGCCACCCGCAGCACACGTCTGGAGGAAAGAGCCCAAATCCCTCTTAGGCAGCATCGCTGGTATGGATGGACTTGTTTCTTTCTGTATTTCTAAGCTGACACTAGCACGGCATTCACATGCTGCCCCTTCTACACTCAGGACTCCAATATGGCTTCTGGCGGGGGCGTGTCTTTATTTTACAGGAAAGTGTCTCATCCGCCATCATACCTTATGTATAATATTCCCCAGGATCGGAGAGATCCGGTCATCTCTATGGTCTGTGAAGTTCTGGATCTATATTTTGGGTATTGGGTTTACTCCTGGACAGTCTCTTTGGACATCATGTTACCATGCCTTGTGGTGCACGTGGGGGCCGGATAATCATAGGGGCTACTAGAGCTCCAGCCCACCCCTGAAAATAGGCCCGGGCCAGCCAGGATTGACTTGGTATGCCCGATGGCCCTCTGGGACTGCTGAGCTGAACACAGGCAGAGGCGCTCTCTAGTCAGGTGTATTAGCCACGGGGGCTGGTCCGGGCTTTCAGTCTGTTCTGTGTTCCAGTTTCAGGCCAGATGACACCCGGCCACAAAATGTCAGGTGGACAGGAGCATGGAGGAGGCACGGGACATGGAGGCGGCACGGGACATGGAGGGGCGCTGGAACTCAGGGAGCAAGGATGTGTCTGAAACACGGGGTGCAGATAAGTCCTGAAGGGCACACACTCCTGGCTGTCTCTCCTCACTCTCCTGGCTGTCTCTCCTCACTCTCCTGGCTGTCTCTCCTCCCTCTCTCTCCCCAGGCTGTCTCTCCCCTGGCTATCTCTCCTCCCTCTCCTGACGCTCTCTCTCTCCTGGCTGTCTCTCCTCACTCTCCTGGCTGTCTCTCCTCACTCTCCTGGCTGTCTCTCCTCCCTCTCTCTCCCCAGGCTGTCTCTCCCCTGGCTATCTCTCCTCCCTCTCCTGACTGTCTCTCCTCCCTCTCTCTCCCCAGGCTGTCTCTCCTCCCTCTCCTGGCTGTCTCTCCTCCCTCTCCCCTGGCTGTCTCTCCTCACTCTCTCTCCCCTGGCTGTCTCTCCTCACACTCCTGGCTGTCTCTCCTCACTCTCCTGGCTGTCTCTCCTCCCTCTCTCTCCCCAGGCTGTCTCTCCTCAGTCTCTCCCCTGGCTGTCTCTCCTCCCTCTCTCTCCCCAGGCTGTCTCTCCTCCCTCTCTCTCCCCAGGCTGTCTCTCCTCCCTCTCTCTCCCCAGGCTGTCTCTCCTCCCTCTCTCTCTCCAGGCTGTCTCTCCCCTGGCCGTCTCTCCTCCCTCTCTCCCCTGGCTGTCTCACCTCCCTCTCTCTCCCCAGGCTGTCTCTCCTCCCTCTCTCTCACCAGGCTGTCTCTCCTCCCTCTCTCTCCCCTGGCTGTCTCTCCTCCCTCTCTCTCCCCAGGCTGTCTCTCCTCCCTCTCTCTCCCCAGGCTGTCTCTCCTCAGTCTCTCCCCTGGCTGTCTCTCCTCCCTCTCTCTCCCCTGGCTGTCTCTCCTCCCTCTCTCTCCCCAGGCTGTCTCTCCTCCCTTTTTTTTTTCTTTTTTCATTTGTTTTGTTTCTTCACATTTTTAGTGACGCATGTTGGGGGGAAAAACCCCAAAAAAATATTTTAAAAAAGAAAAAAAAAAACCTTTCACTTTGTTGTGTAATAGAAACATCATGTTAGTGGTCTGAGAACGGAGACCCTGGACCAAAATGTGCACTTTTATCTACAAAACATTTTATCTTTTTGTAATTATTCATTTATTTATTTTTTATTTTAATTATTAATCAAACATTTTTTTCCAGACAATACTGCCAAATAAAAGTGTTTGTACCCAAAACTGATATATTTTGTTATCTGAAGTCATAGCGGGAATGGAGGTGAAATGGAAGTGAACAATCAATATGGCCGACACGGTCAAAGTGCCCGATCAGAAAAGCCTGTCACCTCTAACAGGCCCCAAGGCGTGCGGGAAAGGAGTCGGGAACTGTAGCAGGCAGATATCACAAGAACTAGAAGAAGCCAGCAGATGACTAAGCAAGCCCAGCTCCCCCTAGAACTAAAATATCATTTTTACAGGGATGTAAGATCCCGTTTCTATGATACTGCTGCACGAATGCCTAAAAAATATCATCCTGTTGCACCGTACATCTGTGAACAGCGTCAGCAGGCGTGTGTTGTCTGATGTCTACTCAGATGGCTTTTCTGTTTAAAACCTTTCCCGCACTCTGTGCACGGATAAGGGCGCTCTCCTGTGTGACTTCTCTGGTGTTTAAAAAGCTTTCCTTTTACTGAAAAACATTTCCCGCAGTCTGAACATGAATAAGGACGCTCGCCCGTGTGTACTCTCTGGTGTCTAAGAAGGCTTCCTTTCACAGAGAAACATCTCCCGCACTCTGAACACGAATAGGGACGCTCGCCCGTGTGGCTTCTCTGGTGTATGAGAAGTTTTGCTTTTGAAGGGAAACATTTCCCGCACTCTGAACATAAATAAGGACGCTCGCCCGTGTGAATTTTTTGGTGTGTAAGAAGGTTTCTTTTTGCAATGAAACATTTCCCGCACTCCGAACAAGAATAAGGACGTTCGCCAGTGTGGCTTCTCTGGTGTATAAGAAGTTCTCCTTTCACAGTGAAACATTTCCCACACTCTGAACATGAATACGGATAATTGCCGGTGTGACGAATCTGGTGTCTGAGCAGCTGTATTTTCCAACAGAAACACTTCCCACACTCTGTACAAGAATAAAGACGCTTGCCCGAGTGACTTCTCTGGGGTCTACGAAGGGATCCTTTGTTATGACAATCGCCCATGTGACTTTTCTGGTGTCTTTGGAGCTTTTCTTTCACAGAGAAACATTTTCCGCACTGTGAACATGTATACGGACGCTCACCTGTGTGAACGCGATGGTGTTTTTGAAGGGTGGTTTTGCGTGTGAAACACTTCCCACAGTCTGAACATGAATAAGGACGCACGCCCGTGTGAATTCTTTGGTGGCTGAGAAAGTTTCCTTTGTGCGTAAAGCGTTTGCCGCAATCGGAACACGAATAAGTACGCTGGTCCGTGTGAAATCTTTGGTGCTTCGCAAGGTTTCCTTTGTGAGTAAACCGTTTGCCGCACTCCGAACATGAATAAGAACCTTCGCCTCGGTGACTTTTCAGGTGATTTCGAAAGTTTCCTTTTAGAGTAAAACATTTCCCGCACTCCGGACACGAATAAGACCGCTCGCCTCGGTGACTCCTCTGGTGGTTTAAAAGGCTTCTTCGGTGAGAGAAACTTTTCCCGCACTCTGAGCATGAATATGAATCGTCACCTGAATGTCTGAGAAGTTCTCCATCCTCGGTGAAAGATTTCCCGCACTTCAAGAGTGACAACGAGTCCTCTCCTGAACCGAGATGGAGGTCCGATGTGTCAGCACCGGATTGGTTAGGAGGTTCTTCCGGCTCCCTTTTTGTTTCCGTCGTAGGATTCACTCCAGGAGAATGTTGTCTGAGGTCCGTACTTTTGGTGTCACAATCTGGAGGTGAAGCGAGATCTCCCCCCGACGTTCTGCCGGGATACCCACCGCCTGCGAGAAGAGAGATCACACCACATGACATTG
Organism: Nanorana parkeri; assembly: GCF_000935625.1. Classification (NCBI taxonomy): domain Eukaryota; kingdom Metazoa; phylum Chordata; class Amphibia; order Anura; family Dicroglossidae; genus Nanorana; species Nanorana parkeri. The sequence goes on from NW_017306573.1 coordinate 1,268,055, forward strand.
GACACCGAGGAATGGAGGCGGGCCTTTCATTAGGGATGGGCCCGATGTTTGCTATTGGCCCGCCCAGCACGAGGCACTGCGCCTTCTGAGCCCTGATTGGCTAAAGCCTTGCACCTGACCACATCACATGACATTGGACACTGAGGAGTGGAGGCGGGCCTTTCATTAGGGATGGGCACGATGTTCGCTATTGGCCCGCCGAGCACCCCGCATGAGGCACTGCGCCTTGTGAAGCCCCGATTGGCTGAAGCCTTGCACCTGACCACAGGAGGCTTTGCCCAATCAGGACCCAGTACTCTGTAAGAGCCATGATTGGCTCTTAGAGTCATGATGACTTTGCCCAATCACGCCCCCCAACAATTGGGACCGCTAGCTCCGTCCCAATTGTTTACATGTTGCCGGTGTTCTATCGAAAGCTCCAACTCGTCGTAATCTCCAACTACCTCACCGCCGGTTACTTGCAAGTCGGAGATTTTCGACCAGACGGCGTCAGACTGCAAATCGCAAAGACTGACGGAGCTCCGTACAGCTGCATGGTAACGATATCCTGCAGGCGGCAAAACCCGAGGAGTATGCGGAAACCGCTGCGCGCGCATGCGTACAGAGCGCCAAGTCTTCCTGAGCACCGCACGTGAGGTGGTTGGAGATCTCGATGAGTTGGAGCTTTCGATAGAACACCGGCATCTGTCAGAATGCCATTCAGCAGACGTCGGTTTTTATTTGTTATTGTTTTATTTAGTCGCCGTGGACAACGCTGGGCGCCGTGATTGGCGCCGGATTTCATCGGTGGATCAATTTTTTGGGGTTTCTTTGTCCAAATAAAAGGATTTTTTCAAAAGTCCCGCCTCTTTTTTTACAATTTGATTTAACCCTTTAGTGATTGGGTAGCAGGACAAGTCCCCCTTACTCATTCACAAAGGGGCGGGGCCGCATCTGGGTGTCCCTTTATTAAAGATCTGAATAGGCCCCTCCTCCCTGCCCGCACCCCCCCCACAACCAACGTCCCAGGGCTCGTGGGGAAGAGGCCCTTGTGCCCATCGGCACGGGGACAAGGTGTTGTCTTGGGGCGACCTTCCCAGTGCTGAGGGCATGTGGCCTGGTATGGCGGGGGGCTACCTTGTCCCTCCTCTCTCCTGCCCTGCTTGGATCAAGGGTCTGTTATGGAATTTTAGGGGGGACACCATGTTTTTTTCCCCCTCATTTTTAGGTGTGGGGTCCCTCAAAATTCCGACCAGACCTTAAGGGCCTGCTATGACTTTGACGGGGAACCCCACAAAATGAAGACGTGACCTGTTTCTGTATTTAGTGTTGATGACTTACTGGTGTCCACGTGTGGAGAAGATTCCTCCTGCTTCACCGTCACCTCCCCCTCCTCCATAGACCGCGGAGCTCCGCCCACCAACGTCTCTTCTTCTTCCTCTTTCACCTCAACTTTCATGTCTTCCAGTTCTTCACCCTAAACACCAAAGATGACAGAACACATTCGTAAGAAGGAGCGAGAGATCACATGGAAGGATGTCCTCTCATAGGCCCAGTCCCACCTACCTGACCATGGTGAGGGATCTCATGATGTTCCTGTGTGGAATCCTGGGAATACAGAGGACGGGGACATCTCTCTGGTGGGTTCCTCTTACTGGATCCATCTGTAGGAAACACACACACTGACTGAATACATTGTTTCTATGTGTGTATCAGATGATGGGGGATCTAGGTGGACCCTCCGTACTGCTCTCTCCTCTTACCCGGTGATGTGAGGGGCGGCTCATCCTCCATCTTGGTTCCCTTGCAGAGATCTCTCTCCTCCATCAGAGACACCCTGACCCCTTATAGGAACCTGACACACAGTCACCTGGAATCTTCATGCCGCGGTTGGTCTCGGTGGTCAGGCGGTGAGGTGGAGGCCCTGTGACGGGGGATGGGAAGACGGCTGTTGGGTGTTGGCGGCTCTTCTGATGTTTCCTTCACATTATAATCCTGCGTAAGGACAGAGAGTGAGAATTGTCCCTCCCGAGCTCCCAGAATCCTCCTCACCTCTCCTGGTAGGTCTCTATTTTTATCACAGGGGGGGTCAGAGGGATGTCATGTGACCTCCTACAATGCTCCTCACCTCCTCTATACAGGACGCTCTTCTCTGCAGATTGAGAATGATCTGGACGGGGTGACTCGTCTCCGGGAGGAAGACATCGGGGGTCTATTAGATCCGGAGTGTCACCTCTGCATACTGTGGAAGCTGATGGAGCGCATACTGTACCCCCATACTGTTCCCCCAATACCGTACCCCTATACCCTACCATCATACCATACTGTACCCCTATACTATACCCCCCATACTGTTCCCCCAATACCGTACCCCTATACCCTACCATCATACCATACTGTACCCCTATACTATACCCCCCATACTGTTCCCCCTATACCTGATACCATACGCCCATACCCTACCATCATACCCCATACTATAACCCCATACTGTACCCCACTATACCTGATACCATACCCTACCATCATACCCCATACTGTACCCCACTATACCTGATACTATACCCCATACCATCATAGTATACCCCCTTAACCATACCCTCATACCTTACCATCATACCATACCCCCATACCCTACCCCACTATACCTGATACCAAACGCACATACCCTACCATCATACCATACCCCCCTACTATACCCCCAATACCGTACCCCAATACTCTACCCCACTATACCTGATACCATACCCCATACCATCATATTATACCCCCCTACCATACCCCATACTACTATACCCCCCCGTCCTGTACCCCCATACTGACGTATCTCTTCCTGGTCACTGCCGGTGGGGTGGAGCAGCAAAGACAAGAGAGAGCATGAGGTCATCATCACGCCAGGGTTACCCTGATGTGTTGGTGACCTCATCGCCTATACTGATCCTACATAGGGACTTGTCCGGGACCCCCAAAACTAAGGGATTCTATCCCAAATTCTAGGACGGTCTCCGGGGTGGGGGGCACGTATAAATGGCTCCATATTTGGGCTGCATCTGGGTTACCCAGCACAAATATAAAACATCTCACCTCCTCTGCTGACCATTTAAGCAATGCCTCCTCTCTACTTCCTGTCAACCCTCAACCTTTCACCCGGAACTTCCTGTTTGTACTTTACATCACTTCCTGTCTGTGCAGACCACTCGAAATAAGTGAGATCTCCATCTTGTGGGGAATATAAAGGCCGCAGCCTGCGGACTCGCAGCACCTTCTTCCATAGAGTTCCATATACATTTATATCACTTCCTGTCTGTGCTTTACATCACTTCCTGTCTGTGCAGACCACCCGAAATAAATGAGATCACCATCTTGTGGAGAATATAAAGGCCGCGGACTTGCAGCACCTTCTTCCGCGAGTCGCATTCTTTATTATACATCAATCGGCAGTCACGTCCGACATCTTGGAAAAAAATAAATAAATAACAATCGTTCGATATTGTTCTAAAATTTAAGGATTTGCTAGAAAAAAGAATTTAAAAAAAAAAAAAAAAAGTATCTGGAACATCGCGTCCGAAAACCACTCGAAATAAAATGATAGAAATTCGTCATTCAGTCCTAAAATTCCCCCGAAAAGGTTTGGCGGCGGAAGAGCGAAGACGCGACAATGGCGTCAAATAATGATCGCCGGCAGAATAGAAGATTAAATGGGGGGAAAAAAATGTAGCGCTCACCCCCGAAGGAGCCGCTGAATATTGAAATAGGTTCTCCTACCTGTTGGTTCCAGCTGCCGGTCCCCTTTGATCAGCAACAGCACACCAACACTCACTGACAGAACGGCTCGAGTCTTAGGGTCTTTTTTTGGGGTATTTATTTGCAACATCAATAGGAGAGAGAGGGATCCCGGGACCGGCTTCTCTGGTGTCGGCGGGAAGCTGGGGAGCAGATGGGCGAACCTCCGTTCACCGATCCCCTCCACGTTCTATGGGAGCGTGAGCGATGCAGATGACATCACTTCCGGTCCCATAGCTGTCATTGGTCGGATCCTGAAGCCTGCGATCTGCACTTCAATATCTTATTTCTAGTGTAAAGGTGACACTGAGGGTCTTTTGGACCCCCAGGATCACCTTAAAGAGTACCTGTCACCACCATCTGCTATCACATGGGGGGTTTGTAAGCCGCTCCTATGTCATAGCAATTAAAAAAAAAAAAACAGTATTCAAAATTAATATTAAATGAAATAAATGTAAAAATAATTTGTAAAAAATTTAAGTCCCCGCCCCCTGCGAGCAAGCGCGTCTCTACGTAAACACGCGTCGGGTGCGCCTACGTATGAAAACGACGAACGCGCTACACATGTTGGGTATCGCCGCGCACGCCGGAGTGAGAGCTATAATTCCGGGGCCGGTTGTTTTGGGTATCTCTAAACTGATGACCTGTGGGAGCGCTTTTAAAGCGTCTTCTATGGACTTTTTAGGGGTACTGACGTTTGTCGCCGTTTCACGGACGCACGCACAATTTGTAACCCGGGCATGTCGGGTGTCTATTTACTCGTCGTCACCTCCTCTTTTACATTTTACAAACAAAATGGGTATTTTATTGTGTTTCTGGGTCACTTAAGGTCATTTTTCACTACATTTTGGGGTTTGATAATATTGCGCTAATATCGTGCAATATAAAAAAAATTGAACTGCCGCCATTTTATTCTCCGGGGTCTCGGCTTTCAGGAAATATATCATGTTTGGGGGGGTTGAAGTAATTTTCAGGCCTAAAATGTGGAATGTAACATGGGTGCAAACTGTTTCCTATTGGCCGGCCAATGAATAACAACTGGGCGGAGTGACGTCACGGCCAGCTACACCCAGTTTTCATTGTTTAATGACAGATCAGCGGCCCCAGGTCATTTGGGGACGCTGATCTGTCATTACAACTGGGCGGAGCCAGCCCTTTGTGTTCTGAATTTATAAGGCCAGGGAGAGAGGGTTACAGTCATTGTTGTGACAAATTCCGACACAGTTTTCGTTGTTTTATGCCCAACTTTATTGGTCACAGGAAGTAACGTTACAAAAAAGGCCAAAACGGCATCAATACCATAAAATATAAACAAATCAGATTCGGCTTCTAACTAGAATATCAATGTTGGATGGACGCATCCTTTAAAATTCCTCCACTTTTATTTGGTCGACAAACAAATCCAACCACCATAGATTTGTTACCAGCTTCAATGGGCATGGGTTCTTTGATGCTGATTCAGGGTTGACTTCTGCAAAAAACCTTTCCCGCACTCTGAACACGTAAAAGGACGCTCGCCTGTGTGGGTCCTTTGATGCATATGAAGGTCTGATTTTTCAGTGAAGCGTTTCCCGAACACTGTACACGTGTACAGCATTTCCTCCGTGTGGGTCCGCTGGTGTCTGCCGAGCGTGCCTTTCGGCGTAAAACTTTTCCCACACTCCAAGCAGGAAAACGGACTCTCGCGCGCGTGAACTCTGAGGTGTCCCGTCAGGTGCGTTTTCCGTTTGAAACTCCGACCGCATTCCAAGCACGGCTAAGGCCTCTTACCCTTGTGGGTTTTCTGGTGCTGGACAAGGACTGCTTTGACTTTGAATGACTTGTCACACTCCGAACATGCATAGGGCCTCACCTCACTGTGATAACTTTGATGCCTGACAACGTCCGATTTTGAACTAAAACATCTCCCGCACTTCGAGCACGAGTATGGCCGCACTCCCGCGTGACGCCTTTGATGTTTAACCAGATCCGACTTTGACGTGAAACTTTTCCCACACTCCGTGCACGAGTAGGGCCTCACTCCAGTGTGACGCCTTTGATGTTTGATCAGGTCCGACTTTGCGGCAAAAGAATTATTGCACTCGGAACATGAAAACGGACGCTCCCCTGTATGCGTCCGCAGGTGGGAGGAGAGATGTGAACTTGCTACAAAACATTTCCCGCACTCTGAGCAGGAGAAGGGTCGTTCGCCAGTGTGCTGTCTTTGATGTCGGACCAAACGAGATCTGGATATAAAACACTTGCCGCACTCGGAGCATGGCAGCGGAGGCTCGCGCGTGTGCACTCTCTGATGTAAGACGAGATAAGCTTTCTTTCCAAAACACTTATCACATTGAGAACATGGAAACGATTGGTCTACCGTGTGACCAACTGTCCCTGAACTAAGAGGGGGAGGTTCCTTAGAGACATCACCTGATGGGTCCTCATTACTAGACCTTGGATGGTCAACACGGTGGAAGATTTGGGTTCTATCAGAAGACTGTTCAAGATTGGACGGTTTCATTTCTTGGTCTCCAGGAGGATCACGTACCATGAAATGATCTTCAGTGATACAATCCCGAGATATCACCTCCACTGCGTCCCAGATACTGCATCCCACTGTCAACAGAAGATGGAGAAGAGGACGAGATGTCAACGTGTTACCCCCAGCAAGAGAGGAACAACCATCCATATGGTGTACAGTATCTCCTCATTTGTTGGTCACATGACGTTATACTGAGGAATGGAGATGGACCTTCATATGGTGTACAGTATCTCCTCCTCATTTGTTGGTCACATGACGTTATATTGGGGAATGGAGATGGACCTTCATATGGTGTACAGTATCTCCTCCTCATTTGTTGGGGACATGACGTTATATTGAGGAATGGAGATGGACCTTCATATGGTGTACAGTATCTCCTCCTCATTGGTTGGGAAGGTAGGGATGTTCACACATGGCCAGCGTTCAACTGAGAGATTAAGAGATAAAGAGCCCACTCAGCTCCAACTTACAGGAGATAAGATCTCACTCTCTACGTACCACTCACAATCCAGTCCCACCTCACCAGATGTTGAAGGTCGGCTTCCTCTCCAGCACTACGTTTAACCTCGGAGAAGTAAGATTACATTGTGAACGGTTCTGTGTCTTACCTGTTCTGTTATCTACAGACGATTCCTCTTCCTTAAATCTTGCCATCATTCCAACCTCCTCCTTATACTGCTGGTCACACCTCACATACGTCTCTTCTTCTTCCTCTTTTATCTCAACTTTCATACCAATCATTTCTTCCCCCTAACCCGTCAAATGATAGAAAACAATATCTATACTGAGACTACGTAGAAGAACAGATTCTCTAAGATTTTAGAGTCACTTCTGAGCTCAAGAACCCAAATTCCACCGACCTGACCACGGTGAGGGACGGTGAGATGTTCCTGTGTGGAATCCCGGGAATACAGAGGACGGGCCTGAGGGATCTCATGATGTTCCTGTGTGGAGTCCCGGGAATACAGAGGACGCGCCTGAGGGATCTCATGATGTTCCTGTGTGGAATCCCGGGGATACAGAGGACGGGGACATCTCTCTGGTGGGTTCCTCTTACTGGATCCATCTGTAGGAAACACACACACTGACTGAATACATTGTTTCTATGTGTGTATCAGATGATGGGGGATGTAGGTGGACCCTCCGTACTGCTCTCTCCTCTTACCCGGTGATGTGAGGGGCGGCTCATTCTCCATCACAACGTCCTTGTAGAGATCCCGGTGTCCTTCTAGATACTCCCACTCCTCCATGGAGAAATAGACAGAGACATCCTGACACCTTATAGGAACCTGACACACACAATGATACAGTCACCATCCAGACACACCCCTTGTCTGTTCCTGGACCATGTCCCAGAATTCCCGGCACCGCTCACCTCTCCCGTCAGCAGCTCCATCATCTTCCTGGTGACTTCTAGAATCTTCTCCTTATGTGTTCTCTCTGGAACCAGGTAAATTGACGGAGGAATCGTGATGGTCACATGGTTGCCAGGCTTAACAATATCACAATCCTACATTAAAGGGATAGAGATAAGAGTGATGTCATGTGACCTCCCAGAATCCTCCTCACCTCTCCGGTCAGGTCTGTGTCTTATGAATAGAGATAGGAGTGATGTCATGTGACCTCCCAGAATCCTCCTCACCTCTCCGGTCAGCAGGCAGATGATCTCCAGGGTGAGCCGTAATATCCTCTCCGTCACGTGACTCCACGCCTTATCCATGGTCGTTGGGGTGGTCATGTGATCTGTGCAGGACGTTCCTCTCTGTAGATGGATAACAAAATGAGAATGATCGGCACTGTAGCATTCCGGACTTCATTATGATGGCGATAGATTACACAGCCGGGTTTCCTTTACAATGGCAATCGTGTTCCCGGTAGGGTTGCCGCCTTTTCTTCCAGCGAAAGCCGAACACTCTAGCGACACGCGGACATTTTTGGGGATAATGAGTCGCTTATTCATATGTAAATATCACACTGCATAACCCACCTTAGACCCTACACAGCCACCTGAGAGCCCACATAGCCCACCTGAGAGCCTGCATAGCCCACCTGAGAGCCCACATAGCCCACCTGAGAGCCTGCATAGCCCACCTGAGAGCCCGCATAGCCCACCTGAGAGCCCACATAGCCCACCTGAGAGCCCGCATAGCCCACCTGAGAGCCTGCATAGCCACCTGAGAGCCAGCATAGCCCACCTGAGAGCCAGCATAGCCCACCTGAGAGCCAGCATAGACCACCTGAGAGCCCGCAGAGCCCACCTGAGAGCCCGCATAGCCCACCTGAGAGCCTGCATAGCCCACCTGAGAGCCTGCATAACCCACCTTAGACCCTACACAGCCATCTGAGAGCCAGCATAGACCACCTTAGAGCCCACATAGCCCACCTGAGACCCTACATAGCCACCTGAGAGCCTGCATAGCCCACCTGAGAGCCTACACAGCCACCTGAGAGCCTGCATAGCCTACCTGAGAGCCCACACAGCCACTTGAGAGCTTGCATAGCCCACCATAGAGACTACACAGCCACCTGAGGGCCCGCATAGCCCACCAGAGAGCCTACACAGTCACCTCAGAGCCCGCATAGCCCAGCTGAGAGCCCGCATAGCCCGTCTGAGACCCCGCATAGCCCGTCTGAGACCCCGCATAGCCCTCCTGAAAATGCAGCGCTAGAGTGTTCAGGTTTCACTTGGAAGAGAAGGTGGCCACCCTAGTTCCCGATAACAGCCTAAAATTCTTGGTGCACCTGTCCGTATCGCTTACCAGTTGGTTGCTATGGAGAGCCATCGACTACGGCAACAGCCGCCGCTATGAACAAATACAAATCACTTCGATATTAATTTTGATATATGAGTATTCTTTATATATCATACTATGTACGTGTGATGCTGGATGTCTATATATCTTCTTACCTCCTCTGCTGCCAGTTCCAGCAATGTCTCCTCTCTACTTCCTCCCACCTCACCTTTGACCCGGAACTTCCTGTCCCAAGCTCACATTACTTCCTAATATCCCTTCCCATTTGTGCGTTCCATCTCTTCCTACTCCAAGACTTTGCCATCTTGTGGGTTGTAGTGGAATAGCCGCTTTCTATAATCCTGTGTTTTCCGACATGTGATGATGTCATCGCTGCGTCGTTTATCATGCAGCGTATGTGTATCATATGACAGCGGCGCGCTTTTTGGCTCCTTTTAATACCTTTAATCTGATGAGTTATAAAAGAAAAAGTTCAAAATAGTTCAGTTTCCTTTTAGTCTTCAGGGCCTGGTTCAGTACCCGACCCCCACCCCTCTGTACACGCCTCTACGGACCAGAGCAGTTTTTACATTTCCGCTATGGGTAGGGCTGACACCGCGCGCCAATTTTCCTTTTTTTGGAACATATAGAAGCGAGAGCGAGGAGAGGCAGCCAGGGGAGGGAGTGAGGAGACTAGAGGACTACAAATCCCAGCAATACATTATACAGCCATACAAAATATATATCAAGCGACATATGCGGGTGGCACCCTGATGTCTCCAGGCTCTCAGGTGGACTCTGTGGCCTCTCAGATGGCTGTGTGGGGTCGCAGGTGGGCTATGTGGGTTCTAAGGTGGCTGTGTGGGTTCTAAGGTGGCTATGCGGGGGTCTCAGTTTGGCTATGTGGGCTCTTAGGTGGCTGTGTGGGGTCTTAGGTGGCTGTGTTGGGTCTTAGGTGGGCTGTGTGGGGTCTTAGGTGGCTGTGTTGGGTCTCAGGTGGGCTATGTGGGCTCTTAGGTGGCTGTGTGGGGTCTTAGGTGGCTGTGTTGGGTCTCAGGTGGGCTATGTGGGTTCTAAGGTGGCTATGCGGGGGTCTCAGGTGGGCTATGTAGTCTATCAGGAGTGCTGTGCGTGTCTCACCAGGGGTCTGGAGGTGGGCAGCAGGAAGAAGGAGGGGGAGATTTGCAGGGCCAGCCTTCCTGTGAGCCGCGGGCCCGCACATCTCCCCCTCCGTCTTCCTGACACCTGTCAGCCGGCCTGAAACCCGGACACAGTACTCAAAAACCGGACTATCCAGCTGAATCCTGGACAGGTGGCAACCCCCAGCTACGGGATAGGGTTGCCACCTTTTCTTCCAGGGAAACCCGAACACTCTGGCGACGCATGGAAATTTTGGGGGGAGAACGAGTCGCGGCTTCTTCATGTGTAAATATCACAGTGGAGACTATATTCAGTGTGGGGGAGGGGGGTGAATCCTGGACATTAGATGCGGCCATGACTTGGATGAGCCACTTTTTTCATCACCCGCTCGGCAAAACGAGCATTTATAACCCTTCCAGTGGGGGAGGGGAATCCACGGCAAGGGTAAAATTGTATCGGAGATCAGATGTGGGGTGCACAGGGAGGCCATTGCTTTCAATCAGTCGATTTGTGTGACTCTGTATAGCCGGAGACAGATCTGATGCCTTCCGGGAAGAGACCCCGGGTCGGTGTGGATTTGCTGAGGAAACCCAAATGCACTTTTTGCTACAGGGATACAGATCTTAGAGATACACTAGATACAGGTGTATACGTTCTGTAGCGAGGAGAGCACCTAGTATAGGCAATATGGTTCCCCCCCCCCAGTCTTTTTAGAAGCAAGAGAGGGCCCGGCACGAACAGGTCTATACAGATGTAATGCAGCCCGATGTTCAAGCTGCAGTATTTTGGGTGATAATCATCTCGGGACTTCTTATTCTAACGGGACAACATTTAAAATTGACCAGCTAGTCAATTGTCAGACTCGATTTGTTATATATATAATTTCTTGTACCATCTGTCACAGACAGTATATACCGTGTTTCCCCGAAAATAAGACACTGTCTTATATTTTTTTGGGCTCAAAAAACACACACACTAGGTCTTTTTTTTTTTTTTTTATGTACAACAGTCTACATGTTTTCATGTACAAAAATACGGTGATCAGGGCAATCAGGGGGGCGCCGTACCTTTCCAAGAGCAATTTGCTAACCAATCGATGACCAGAATGAGAGAAGCTTTCACTATCGATTCCTCACAGGCGGAGCGCATTTGGTATCACTCCGCCTGTGACAGGAGGCGGGGCTATAGAGGAGGCATCGGCTTATGCGGATCTGCTCCCTCCGGTGCCACCTCGCTTCCTCCAGCGCTGGCTTTGTTGGCACTGCTGATTATCTCCTGCCTCTCCAGCGGCTCTTCAGGTTCCCCCTTATGCCACCACCGGCCCTGGGAATGGACACAACTAGGTCTCATTTTCAGGGTAGGTCTTATATTTTAGCAATTCCCAAAAATAGTACTAGGTCTTATTTTCGGGGTAGGTCTTATTTTCGGTGTAGGTCTTATTTTCGGGGTAGGTCTTATTTTCGGGGTAGGTCTTATTTTCGGGGTAGGTATATACAGGCCAGGCATAGAGGTCTCAGCAAGGGATATATCGCTATCACAACAATCGGAGTCAGAATAATTATGATATTTAATATTTATTAATTATATTTTATTATAAGACCCTTTATGATAAGAAAGATTTTTAGTAATCATCTGTTACTTAATTGATAGCATTTTTAGGAGACTATGCTAATGATCAATGTATATCCATTGAGAAATAGATAATCCGCGCTTCTGGGAAGGAGACTAAAGTGGAAATGTATAATAAATTAAGACCTAAAGCAGCTCTAAAAAAAGAGGATAGAAGAATCCTATCAACAGTCGAGAAAAATATATATCAAAGCGCTAAAGGTATAACTGATATGAAACTTAGTACGACCAAGTGATATAGTGAAATTAGGGTTTAGGCGGTCTAGCCCTAAACCAAGTGATATGTCTTACATAGAATCATAAAAGAAAAAAGAAAAAGAAAATTAATAGTACAATTGTGCTGTGGAAAAACAGAAAATGATTGGGACAATAAAAAATTTCAACCACTGTGTAAAGACCTCGAATATATAACAATATATAAACGATCCGTGCCAAAAATATATATTAAAAAATTGGAATAAAATGTTCAACGAAAAATAAACGTAAAAAACTTGTACAAAGGAAGTTGTTAATGATATATATTGATGGTGGTATATATTTCGTAGCGGTGGTCCGACAGCCCCTCTTGGGTGGGTACTCACCAAATGGAGTTGGATCGAAGGCTTTTAGTTAGTGACACTTGAGCCTGCAATCGTGCTTTCAAACTTGGACCCAGTTGTTTTTACTCTCAGTCCCTGCAAGGTGAGTGTTTGGTTTTTCTCCCTTGTAGCGCCGGCTGTATCCCAGAAGTGAAGCTGGATCGTCTCAGGCGCAGTGTCAAACAAAACTCCTTTTGGAATGTCCGTGTGGACTCCAATATGTTGGCAGGACCACTCGGGAACTGTTTGACCAGCCCCTGTTCGGCGTTTGAATCTGGGTCTCTGGCGCAGAAGTGCAAAGACCTAGCCATTCAGCCACAGCCACGATGGTGGTGGTGATGATGATGGTGATGATGGTGGTGGTGATGATGATGGTGATGGTGGTGGTGGTGATGGTGGTGGTGGTGATGATGGTGGTGGTGATGATGGTGGTGGTGGTGGTGATGATGATGGTGGTGATGATGATGGTGGTGGTGATGATGATAATGATGATGGTGGTGATGAGACCCCGTGCAGAGGAAACTCTTCACCACACGGAAGAAGATATCAACAAGAGACACAGCCGACAAACGGAAGCGTTTCAGACCACTTTGGGGTAATCACGATACAATTTATTCTCATCGGCAAGAAGACTACAAAATGAAATCTACGGATGACTTCTAGTGTTAAAAACAGATACATTATATTTTATATACATGGATACATGACATGATACACGGCCATCTTCCCGGGGGAGGGGTTCAGCTTGAAAGCCCATCTCCAAATTTTTACTT
>NW_017306573.1:1281776-1303121 GCF_000935625.1 Nanorana parkeri
GGGGGGGGGATAGATTACAATAACACCTGGAAGTTGCATTGAAGAAGACAACTTGGGATGTCATGACGACACCGCTAGAGTCTTCAGGACCCAGTGAGGACCTCACTGATGGACCCAATGGGAAGTGCTCATATCACATAGGCAGAGGTGTGGGCACCTGAAGAAGGACCCTGACACTCTGCAGTGAAGAAGACGACTTGGGATGTCATCACGGCTCTATTAGAGTCTTGGGGACCCTGAGAAGACCTCACCGCTGGACCCAATGGGAAGTGCCCATATCATATTGGACCTCGGCGTGCACATTTTTTTTCTTTTTTACCTTATTAAGAAATATATATACTCACCTAAGTACGCGTCTGGGTTTCCAGCACTGCAGATAGGCCCGCGCTGAACGGTCCGAGACAGTCCCTCACAATGACAGCACGCTGCTTGTCCCTACATCACTCAGCGATGTAGACACCCGAAAAACTCGTCCAGAAGAGAAGTCTCAGGAGGAGGAACACAGCTTTAGGTGAGCCAAAGGGGTGTTTTTGTAATGCCATTGACCAGTTACAGAGGGGGGGAAGGGAGTTGAATATCTTCCCCGGAGATGGGCTTTGTATCCACAACATGATTTCAGTGTCACGATTAATGGGCGGGGTCACACAATGAAATCTAGGATCGTATCTACAGTAACACTTGTTGTTGTTTTCGGGGGATCTTTCCTTATTTTCACCTTCTAACTGCATAGAAACGATACATTTTTGGAAGAATTACCACTAAAAAACAAAAAGCAGATTTAGCCCCCCCCCCCCCCCCCGAAAACAAGATACATATAACTTTGGTAACATCGGTACCAACAACAGTTCTTGGCAAATCGGTGGGCCCATAGCTTGTCCGAATCCGGAAAAGGGTCCTGAAGAGGTTAAGCTATCGGGAATTGTACAACCTGGACATAATACAGTATGGCCCCTTGGTTCTCAACTGGTGGGCCATGACCCAAAAGTGTGTCGCAACTCCCTGTTCAGTGGGTCAACGCGTGCCTTCCACTTTTCTAGGTGAGAGGTTCCTCAGCCTCCCCCTAGCGCAGTTCTCCCGCCAAGCAACCATTCAAAATATGCTGCCCGGTGCCGAATGTCAGCATGGCTTAGGCTGTGAGGGAGCTCCATCCATAGGTCCATTGCCCATATCCCCAGGCAGAGATGTGGGCACCTGAAGAAGAACCCTGACACTCTGCAGTGAAGACAACTTGGGATGGCATCACGACGCCGCTAAAGTCTTCAGGACCCAGTGAGGACCTCACCTATGGACCCAACGGGAAGTGCTCATATCACCAGCCAGAGATGTGGACACCTGAAGAAGGACCCTGACACTCTGCAGTGAAGAAGACAACTTGGGATATCATCACGGCTCTACTAGAGTCTTCAGGACCCAGTGAGGACCTCACCAATGGATCCAATGGGAAGTACTCAGTTTGGGAGACCAGAGTGATGTCACATTCTGCCTTCCATTGCAGTGCAATGTGGGTCCTGAGGCTACCAAGGTTGAGAACCACGGGTATAGCCCAACACTACGACACTAAGCATTAGTAATAGACTTCATTAAAAAAAAGAACACAAAGGGTTGTGTGTAGCCCAAAAATATCTCCCCCCTTGCCCAATTTACAACCAGCCCCGTATCCCCCTTGCCGCATCTACACCAACCCGCTATTTAGCGTTTTAAAGTCTGTGTAAATTTTAGGACCGGCTAGAACCTGTCTCCTTGGTATTGGTGCCCGTGTCCCTTTTCCAAATTGTCCCTCCCGTCCAGCCTAGTAAAACACGTGAGGGTCACCTCTAATAGAGTCCTACAAACCCAACAGGAGTTCTAACTTCCGCCCTCCATCCAAGTAGAACATTTTGACAGGAGGCAGACACCAATGAGCAATAACCGTGAACGGAATCAAAGTACAAAAGCATCTAGACAAAGGTCATGGAGGTGCTTGCATAGCAACAAGAGGTTGACCCGGAGCCTCCAAAAACAACACACATATGGTGGAATCGGTACCAAAGGTCAATTTGGAGGGGACTTGAGCTCCTTTGACAGGGAGTTGCTTTCCTGTTCCCTGAAGGGTACTGAGGTTGTATATCCAGCCACCATGTAGGTTTCCTCAAAGGCCTCGGACTGGTACCCACCACCAGCAATTTGAGATTCTAGGTGGTGCCCGGTTAGAGAAGCACAAGTTCATAGTACAGAGGGAGGTTCCCCCTTTGAGTTTGCTTCCAAAAACAGTCCATCTTCCACATTCGGTTGGATATCCAAAGCTCAGTTTTGGAGACTCCATCGTGTAGGTTCATTGTTCCGTATGAGTGGGCCACCATGTAGGTTTCCGCAAAGGCCTCGAAAAACAAGACCTGACCTTGTAGGAGTGAAATGTCTGTTTGGACCTCTTTCATTATTATGGATTGGCCGTTTCTAAGACTTTGGTGGTGTCCAACCATGCACCATCCTCCTGAGGAGAATAGGGTCTGGCATTCTTGGTGGTGGGAATGGTACCAAAGGTCACTTTGGAGGGGGCTTGAGCTCCTTTGTCAGGGAGTTGCTTTTCTGTTCCCTGAAAGGTACTGAGGTTGTATATCCAGCCACCATGTAGGTCTCCTCAAAGGCCTCGGACTGGTACCCATCACCATCAATTTTGGAGGTTCTTGGTGGCGCCTGGTATGAGAAGCACAAGTTCAAAGCACAGAGAGAGGTTCCCCCTTTGGGTTTGCCAACTTCCACATTAGGTTGGATATCCAAAGCTCAGTTTTGGAGGCTCCATTGTGTAGGTTCATTGTGCCGTATGAGTGGGCCACCATGTAGGTTTCCTCAAAGGCCTCAAAAAACAAGACCTGACCTTGTAGGAGTGAAATGTTCGTTTGGACCTCTTTATGTATTATGGATTGGCTGTTTCGAAGACTTTGGTGGCACCATCCACCTGAGGAGAAGAGGGTCTGGCATTCTTGGTGGTGGGAATGGGGCCATTTTTGTTCAAACTTGAAGTTGAGCTTCTTGATTCCTCCTTGACCCAGTTGGGAGAAGACATCACCTGACTACTTTCTATGAGGTCCCTACAAGTAAACAAAGCAGAAGAACACGGCAAGGAGTTCACAGGATTTCCTTTTGGGCAGGAAGTCCATCAAAAAGAGTCCAGCTCCATGCACCAGTAAGCTACGCCCTCCTGTTGGTTGTTTTCATTTATTCTACATTATGGGGACTGCAAGAGACAAATGCGAGGACATCAATGTGGACGGGAACATAGCCAGCCGACTCACCGTAACAAAACGTTTCGGGTAAGCGAATCATATTCCGTAACAGTCCTATGGGCACAAAAATTCACTGTATGAGACGCCGTCGTTTGTCGCTGGCACTGATAGTTTCTGGTGATGTGTTCTCTGATGCCCAATCAGATGCTTGTTCTGCCGAAAGTTTTTGCCGCACTCTGAGCAGGAAAACGGCCGCTCGCCGGTGTGAATCGACATGTGCTTGTTGAGTTCGCCCTTCCCTGTGAAACCTTTCCCGCACTCTGGACATATGAAAGGCATTTCTCCCGTGTGGGTTCGCTGGTGTATGATAAGGTTGTGTTTCCGGGTAATACACTTCCCGCAGTCCGGGCAGGAATAGGGGCGCACCCCCGTGTGGGTTGTCTGGTGTTGGAGGAGAGTCCCTTTCCGTGCGAACCCTCTCCCGCATTCCGTACATATAAACGGCGTTTCTCCTGTGTGGATTCGTTGGTGTACGACCAGATTCTGCTTCTTCGTAAAACACTTCCCACACTCTGAACATGGATAGGGACGCTCACCCTTGTGATTTTTTAGGTGACGGGTGAGATACCATTTCTGGGTAAACTGCTTGCCGCACTCCGGGCAGCAAAATGGCTGCTCACCCGTGTGGCTTTGCTGGTGTTTGATGAATGCGCTTTTTTCCACAAAACCTTTCCCACATTCCAAACAATCAAAGGGCATTACCCCCGTGTGGGTCCTCTCATGTATCTCCAGGCTGTGTTTCCATGCAAAAATCTTTCCACATTCCGAGCACGGAAAAGACCCCTCACCCATGTGACGTTTCATATGCCGGGCAAGATACAGCTTTTCTCTGAAGCTTTTCCCGCACTCTGGGCAGGGAAACGGCCGCTCGCTCGAATGGGTTCGCTTGTGGGCAACTAGCGAGCTTTTTTCTTTAAATCCCTTCCCACACT
Organism: Nanorana parkeri; assembly: GCF_000935625.1. NCBI lineage: Eukaryota > Metazoa > Chordata > Amphibia > Anura > Dicroglossidae > Nanorana > Nanorana parkeri. Next base: position 1,285,972 of record NW_017306573.1, read on the forward strand.
CTGGACAGACGAATGGCATCTCGCCCGTGTGCGACCTCTGGTGCACGATGAGGCTGTCTTTCCGCGTGAAACTCTTCCCGCACTCCATACAGGCAAAAGGAATCTCGCCCGTGTGATCTCTGTGATGCACGTTCAGAAGAGCTTTTGTCATAAAACACTCGCCGCACTCCGTGCACAGAAACGGCTTCTCGCCCGTGTGCACTCTGAGATGCCTCGTCAGCAGAGCTCTCTCTTTAAAACTGTGGCCGCACTCCGAGCACACGAAAGGCCTTTCGCCGGTGTGGACCCTGTGGTGTCTCTTCAGAAGATCGCTGCGTTGAAAACACTTTCCGCACTCCGAGCATGCATAGGGCCTCTCGCCAGTGTGAATTCTCAGATGTTGGATAAGGTCCGTCTTGTCTCGGCAGGGTTTCCCGCATTCTGAGCACGTTAAGGTGTACAGTTTGGAGTGAGTTCTTTTGTGCCGGGCTAGATCCGATTTCCATGAAAAGCGTTTTCCACACTTCGAACATGGATATCCTCGCTTACGAGACCGCTCTGGTTTACTGAAAGAAGGTTCCGTTGCATCGGGGAGGCCGCCCAATCTGTCCTCATGGTAAAGTCCACCATACATCATTTGGGTCATGAGATTTCCTCCTGCATAATACTGAGCAAAGTCATTGTCCTCGGCGTCATAGTCCGGAGAGGAAAGACGATGTTCTTCCAAAGTAGTCCACATGCTGTGACCATCTGTAAGGAGGACATTGTTTTATCATATTAAAAACATGTTCATTCTTCAGAAGGAGAAGTCAGCAGATTCAGAGACAAGACATCGAGTACAAAGACTACACCAATGTAATAATGAAACTCAAAGAGTAGAACCAGACCAGCCATGGGTCACATGGGGAGGAAGAGAGGTTGAAGATGTCTCCACCTCATTGAGGAATGGAGATGGACCTTCATATGGTGTACAGTATCTCCTCCTCATTTGTTGGGGACATGACGTTATATTGAGGAATGGAGATGGACCTTCATATGCTGTACAGTATCTCCTCCACAGCTTGCAATGCATTGGGTAATGTTACTATTTCCAAAGGAATGGCAATGGTATCATCAAGATCGCTCTTACCCGGTGAAGTGAAGGTCTGCTGATCCTCCATCACGACATCCTTGTAGAGATCCCGGTGTCCTTCTAGATACTCCCACTCCTCCATGGAGAAATAGACAGAGACATCCTGACACCTTATAGGAACCTGACACACACAATAATACAGTCACCATCCAGACACATCCCTTGTCTGTTCCTGGATCACGTCCCAGAATCCCCGGCACCACTCACCTCTGCCGTCAGCAGTTCAGTGATTCTGTTGGTGAACTCTAAAATCTTCAGCTCACTGTTCCTCTCGGGTGTCGGGGAGGAAGGTGTAGGACCCGTCATATGGAAAGGGTCGTGGGGTCGGTTGTCGGACGTCAATACTTCACCAGAATTCTTCAGTACTTCATAATCCTGTGTGAAAATAGACAAGACAGTTATATGGTATATTCCCAGAATCCTCCTCACCTCTCCGGTCAGGTCTGTGTGTTATTAATAGAGATAAGAGTGATGTCATGTGACCTCTCAGAATCCTCCTCACCTCTCCACTCAACAGGTAGATGATCTCCAGGGTGTGGTCCAATATTCTGTCATTCAGGTGAAACGTATTCGCTCTCATCCTCACGTAACGCAAGATTTGCCGATTCTCCTTGTACATTTCCGTGTATCCTTCTTCAAGTTCCTCGGTCACAACGACCTCCTCAATCTCCTCTTTCACAGGAGTGAGACATCTCTCTGGCGAGTTCCCATTATTACTGGATCCATCTGTAGGAAACACACACACTGACTGAATACATTGTTTCTATGTGTGTATCAGATGATGGGGGATCTAGGGGGACGCAACAATCCATCCAGAACTAAGATATCTCCATTAAACAAGGATTACCATTCCCGCCCACTCACCAAACATTGGGAAAAGCTGCTGATTTTCCACCGCAAAGGCCTTGTAGACATGTTTGTGTTCTTCTAGATACTCCCACTCCTCCATGGAGAAATAGACAGAGACATCCTGACACCTTATAGGAACCTGACACACACAATGATACAGTCACCATCCAGACACATCCCTTGTCTGTTCCTGGATCATGTCCCAGAATTCCCGGCACCGCTCACCTCTCCTGACAGCAGCTCCATCATCTTCTGGGTGACTTCTAGGATCTTCTGATCATTAGTTCTCTCATATTTCCAGGTGTCTGATGTGGACATAGTGTTTGAGCTCTGGCTCCGTATCCATTCTCCCGTCAGATACAAATGACTCCTGGGCGGCACATACTCACCAGATGTCTTGTAAACGGCTGTGCAGTCCTATGGAGAGTGTGGATGATAGATGTTAATGCTTACTATCTACAATGAGGACATGACATTATATTGGGGAATGGAGATGGACCTTCATATGGTGTACAGTATCTCCTCCTCATTTGTTGGTCACATGACGTTATATTGAGGGATGGAGATGGACCTTCATATGGTGTACAGTATCTCCTCCTCATTTGTTGGGGACATGACGTTATATTGAGGAATGGAGATGGACCTTCATATGGTGTACAGTATCTCCTCTCCTCAGTTGTTGGTCACATGACATTATATTGAGGGATGGAGATGGACCTTCATATGGTGTACAGTATCTCCTCCTCATTTGTTGGTCACATGATGTTATATTGAGGAATGGAGATGGACCTTCATATGGTGTACAGTATCTCCTCCTCATTTGTTGATCACATGACGTTATATTGGGGAATGGAGATGGACCTTCATCCTCCTCATTTGTTGGTCACATGACGTTATATTGAGGAATGGAGATGGACCTTCATATGGTGTACAGTATCTCCTCCTCATTTGTTGATCACATGACGTTATATTGGGGAATGGAGATGGACCTCCATATGGTGTACAGTATCTCCTCCTCATTTGTTTTTATTAGGAACATGGACGACCCTAGATGAAAATGAGCACTTAACCCTTGTAGTGTGTGTGTGTGTGTGTGGGGGGGGGGATGGGTAACCCAACTGCAAGGGTTGAGTTATCTTCTGCCCGGAGTTCTACTCTAATTAAAAATATAAGAAAAAAGGTGATGTCATGTGACCTCCCGGAATCCTCCTCACCTCTCCAGTCAGCAGGTAGATGATCTCCAGGGCGAGGTCTAATAACGTCTCAGTCATGTGACTTGGCTCCTCATCCATCCTCAGGCAGGTGGTCTTGTGATCGATGCACGACCCTCCTATGGTTAGTTGCAGAAAAAAACATAATGATCCGGCTTGCCAGGTGCATGGCAGGTAAAAAGGTGAACCACTACTACCTAAGCTATAAAGACACGCCCATTTTGACCACACCCCTTATATATATATATTATTATTTTTTTCCCCCAACCTTCTCTACCCAAAGAAAATCCCAGTCACATCCCCCAAAAAACTAATCTTGTATCTCAGGTGATCTTACGATATCGGTCCAGGGTCTCCTCTTCTCTTTTATATGAACGGGCTATACCCATTCCCGGGGGGTTGTGAGAAAAGTGCCACCTCTGGGGCTTCTGACAGACATGACCCCGTCAGGTGACGACCAACCTCAAGAACTGTTCTCCAATATGATCCTAATAACCGACAGGACCGCCATATAGGCAACATTGTGCCCTCTTCTAAGCCCCACCTCCAGCACATCCCAGATATTTGGGGGTTAAGGTTGGACGTCGGAACCATCTTGTTAATAGTTTCTCGCCCGTATTTGTACCGCTGTGCTCGGTTGGAAGGTTGGATGGTAGACTTTGTTCCGGTCCTCTTTTGCTGTCTGGTGACCCGGTTCCCGTCCCCTGATATAATTTGGGGTGGGCAGGTACATCTATCACACTAATATGTCATATGCTTTAGAAACCAGATGTCTACTCCCCGCTGTGTTCGTACCGAGATCCTGAATTGGTGTCAGGCCCCTTAAAACAATTCCCGGGGGACATAGATATGGGTAAAAGTGTCTAAGTTTTAGGTACTGCATCTGCTCGTACAAGGCGTAACTAACCATCTTCCCGTACAAGGTGTACCTAACCATCTGCTCATACAAGGCGTACCTAACCATCAACGTACAAGGCGCACCTAACCGTCTACCCGAACAAGGCGTACCTAACAATCTATCCGTACAAGGCGTACCTAACCATCTATCCGTACAAGGCGTACCTAACCATCTACTCATACAAGGCGTACCTAACCATCTACTCATACAAGGCGTACCTAACCGTCTACTCGTACAAGGCGTACCTATCCATCTACTCGTACAAGGTGCACCTAACCATCTACTCGTACAAGGCGTACCTAACCATCTACTCGTACAAGGCATTCCTAACCATCTACTCGTACAAGGCGTACCTAACCATCTATCCATACAAGGTGGTTTTTTCTTTTCACGTCTCCTTCAAAGGGCCCCTCCTATATATTGTCGGGTCTGATCGGCCATTTCCGGGGGGCCAGTAAGCCTCTGAAGCACAGCAAAGTAAAGAAATACGGCGGTCACCCTTACCCCTTCGTCCTTCCACCTCGAAGACGTCCGATAGGTGACCCGGAGAAGCCGCTCTTCCCGATCGGCTATCGATGGCCGCTGCAAAAGGTGGAAACCCCAAAAAACACTCATCAAGGCAAAAAACAAATCCTGTTATGAATGATTCATCTCTGTATGTGTATGTGGCAGCATCAGACGGTGATAGAAGACAACACGGGGCCAATATATAATAATAACCTATTACCTCCTCCTCTGCCAGTCCCAGCAATGTCCCCTCTCTACTCCCTCCAGCTCACCTCTCACCCGGAACTTCCTGTCTGGCTGTGACATCACTTCCTGTGCACCTGACATCACTTCCTCTGCACCTGACATCACTTCCTGTGCCTGTCTGACTCCTCAGGTCTCTCTACGTTCCTTCGCTGTGTCTGATGCTTCCGTTGCGGGTTCTCCAGCGAGAGAGTTTCTGTTCTTTGATTTGGGAATTGTAAAATTTGTGTCACACAAATGATATGAATTCTGAATGTTATTATTATACAGGATTTATAGAACGCCAACAGTTTGTACAGCGCTTTACAATATAACGGGAAGACCATACAGGAGGGTTAGGAGGACCCTGTTCCTGAGAGCTTACAATCTAAAAGGGCGGGGCAAGTAGGGTTGCCATCTTTTCTTCAAGCGAAACCCGAACACTCTATAGCAACGCGCGTACATTTTTTGGGGCGCGGCTTATTCATCTGTAAATTGCGCCGCCCATTCATATGTAAGAATCACAGTTGAGACTATTTTCAGTGATGGGGGGCCAGTAGCCCCTATCTAAATTTTGGTTGCCCCTGTCTGCCTGGCATAACACTGGCCGGACGTCGTTGCTCAGGATGTTGATGGAGCGATCCACCAAATGGCAGACCGGGAGGGAAGTCAGGTTCAAGGCGAGGTCATACACAGGGAGCCGAATCACAGATCAGGAGCAGGGTCAGGAAGCGTAAGCAAGGGTCATACACAGGAGATCAGAGGTACCGAATCAGGAGGAGGAGGCGGAGTCAATTGGTCACAGGTGTGCCGCCAACGGAGCACTGGTTGGACGGCATTGTTCAGGATGCTGATGGAGCGATCCACCAAATGGCAGACCAGGAGGGAAGTCAGGTTCAAGCCGAGGTCATACACAGGGAGCCGAATCTTGAGGTGTCGAGTCATCGATCATGGTCAGGAAGCATAAGCAAGGGTCATACACATGAGATCAGAGGTACCGAATCAGGAGTAGGAGGCGGAGTCAATTGGTCACGAGTGGGGTTCATACACAGGGTACCGGGCACACAGCGACAAGCTGAAGACCACTCAGCAACTTGGTCATGGCTTCATGTCTGTATATATATGATGGTGTGCGCGCTAATGAGCGTGCACGTGTACACTAACAAGGGGGCAACACACCGTATTAAGAACTGGGGTATGTAAACTTTTGACCAGGGTCATTTGGGTAGTTTCTGTTGTCATTATGATTGGAAAAGAGTAAACACAGTTGATTGATAATAAATGGCTTCAGCCAAACACTACCCATGAGTGACAGAAAGGTTTTCGTGTTATCATTCATATTCTCTGAACAATGGCCAGGAAATCATCAATTCTGCCAGGGTGTGTAAACTTCTGAGCACCACTGTGTATTATATACAGCACAGGGTGGAGCTGTGTGCCCTTCCAGGCCGGTGTTCTATCAAAAGCTCCAACTCATCGAAATCTCCAACTAATCGCTTCCGGTGCTCAGAAAGACTAGGAGCTGTGTACAGATGCGGTGCGCATGCGCGCAGAGCGTTTTCAGAATCCTCATCGAGTTTTGCCACCTGCTGAATATTGTTACAATGCAGCTGTACAGAAGCTCCGTCAGTCTTTGTGTTTTGCAGTCTGACGCCGTCTGGTCGAAATCTCCAACTTGCAAGTACCCGGCGGTGAGGTAGTTTGAGATTTCGACGAGTTGGAGCTTTCGATAGAACACCGGGCTCATAGAAGATCGTAGTGTACTGTGACAATGTATGGTGGAGGAGGAAACCTCGATGACTTGGGGACTGAAAAGCATAGGTATCAGTCATGTGACTTACCTGTGATCACCCAACAGACTGAACTGCTCCTAACATTGCTTCTGCTGTGACCAACACCATCATCTTCCACTGTCACCAAGCAATATAGGAAAACCAGGTACATTTCAGGAAACAGGGAGGTCATTCTGAAACCTTGGGTTATACTGCCACCTCCCAGAGATTGGACACTGGCGAAACAGAAAGGACCGCACACTATAACCCCCCCCCCCCTCCCAGCAAGCCTCGGTTTTTTGCTAGTGTCCGTCGGACATGGGCTCTCGCTGAGGGGAGCAAACCATTTTCTCTTTCCCTATTAATCATTTTTGCTTCAGCTGGCTGCCACGTTACTAAGGTTTCTTCTGGTTACTCCTCAACTTTGCCCTGGGGACCGGACCCAAGACTGGCCGGCAATGTTGCCCTCTAGGCCAGCTATTCTCAACTGGGGTGCCTCGGAATTTTGGCACAACATTCATGTCTTTCCATGGTGCAGACAGGCCACCAACACCATGGAATCGGAGATTTGCCATGCCCTGCTGTGGTGCTGGGGCTCTGATGTGAAAGAAGGGGGGGGTGGGATACTGAGGACTCTGATGTGAAGAGAGGCTCCTGATGTGAAGGTCTCCTGATGAAAAGGGGGACCCCTAATGAGAAGGGAGTTTCCTGATGAGAAGAGGGGCTCTTGATGTGAAAGGGCTGCTGAGGGGGAGGGGGCTCGTGATGTGAGGAGGAGCTCCTGATGAGAAGAGGGGGAGGGGGCTCGTGATGTGAAGAGGGGCTCCTGATGTGAAGAGGGAGGGACTCCTGATGTGAAGGGGGCTCCTGATAAAAAGGGGGCTCCTGATGTAAAGGGGCTGCTGATGAGAAGAGGGGGAGGGGGCTCGTGATGTGAAGAGGGGCTCCTGATGAAAGCAGGTCTCCTGATGAGAAGAGAGGCTCCTGATGTGAAGAGGGAGGGACTCCTGATGTGAAGAGGCTGCTGATGAGAATAGAGGCTCCTGATGTGAAGAGGGAGGGACTCCTGATGTGAAGAGGCTGCTGATGAGAAGAGAGGCTCCTGATGTGAAGAGGGAGGGACTCCTGATGTGAAGAGGGGCTCCTGATGTTAAAGGAGAACTATGAGGCGAGTGAAAATCACTCACCTCATAATCTGAGCCGAGCTGTGACAATGAGACTGTCACAGGTCGGCACAGTAGATCGGGAGGTGAGCGAACACATACCGGCGCTCGCTCACTTCTCGATCCTGTGCCGGCAGAGAGCCGTGACAGGGGAAGGACAGGATTCCCCCCTCCCCTGTCTGATCCTCCAACGCTGACTGGCGGAACGGACGGGGGATGCTGCGGGTCTAGATAGGCAGAGCCAGCTGTCACTCACGCAGCTGGGCGGATCCAGACATAATTGTCATGATCCGTGTCGGCTGCGGCGTCTCAGTATACCGCGAGCTGTAGCTCGCGATATACTGAGCTTTGCGTGACGGGAGGACGCTAGTTTGTGTCCTCCAGTTACATTTAGGAGAACTATGGGGAAAAGCCCTAACCCCATAGTTCTCCTTTAAGGGGTTCCTGATGTGAAGAGAGGCTGCTGATGAGAAGAGGGTTTCCTGTTGTGAAGAGAGGCTCCTGATGTAAAGGGGCTGCTGATGAGAATAGAGGATTCTGATGAGGAGGGCCTCCTTATGTGAAGGGGGCTACTGATGAGAAAAGGGGCTCCTGATGAGAAGAGGAGCTCCTGATGTGAAGGGGGCTGCTGATGAGAAGAGGGTTTCCTGATGTGAAGGGGGCTCCTGATGTGAATAGGGGCTCCTGATGTAAAGGGGCTGCTGATGAGAAGAGGGGCTGCTGATGAGAAGAGGGGCTCCTGATGTGAATAGGGGCTTCTGATGAGAAGAGGGGCTCCTGATGTGAATGGGGGCTTGATGTAAAAGGGGGAACCCCCACTATTTTTGTGTGGGGTCCTCCCTTAGAATACATGACATTTTAGACTGGGATGCCTTGAGAGTCTGAATACATTTAGAAGGTGCTGCGACTGAAAGAAGGTTGGAGGAGTGCTGCTCCAGGCCCTGGATCCTGCAACGATTGCTCCCCTAGACACAGAGTGCAATGTATTCATTGAGCCTGCCTCAGGATGGTATACAGGCGCAGGGCCGTGGTACTACCGGCTGGTGTAACTCTTTCCATAAAGACTGATAGGATTGTTGCCTATCATCCTACCTATCTCCCGGGGGAAAGCCAACCTGGGGAACATCCCTCCCAGCATTCAGGACAGGAAAATGGCTTCTCCCCGTGTGAACTCTCAGATGCTTATCACGGCTCCCTTTCTGGGGAAGGATTTGCTGCACTTGGGACAAGGAAATGGCTTCTCCCCGGTGTGTACGGATGTGAATGCGAAGGAGTGTTCTGAGTTGTGACTTGAGTGTGAAGGACTTTCCGCACTCAGAACACGAGAAGAGCTTTTCCCCGTTGTGGGTTCGCTGGTGTGGAACAAGTTCTTGTTCATTTTTGAAGGACTTCTTCCATTCAGACCAGAAGAAGCTTTTACAGCAATCCTGCCAAGGTTTGGGGCGCTCATTGCTTTGGGTTTTTCTGGGAGCAATACCTGGAGAAAAAAAACCTTTCCTGCACTCCAAACACTAAAATGGACCCTTCCCTGTGTGCAGCTGTGTATTTACCTTTGCTGCTGCCCTAGGCAAGGCAGCAACACCGCCCTCCCCCCTCCCCCACTAACCGGATGTGTGTCCGTTCAGGAGATGAGATTGAAACGCTAATCACATTCAGAACCTGGACACATCGTATGTCTGTAACTGTATCCAAAGAAGGTTCCACGGGATTGGACAGATCCGGTGATCCACCTGCACTTGGTTTGCCATTTGGAATAACTCGAGGTGATTCATCATCATTGGTTCTCTCGGGAATGAAACAGATCTGATCACCACCCACCTCTCCCGTCAGCAGTTGAGTGATCTTTTACGATAGCTTCTAGAACCTTCTTGTTGTCCCTCTCAGGTTTTGAAGTATTACGTGAGAGGACTTTGATGGGGGAATCTAGGTCAGGTCTCAATGTCTATTGTAGGGTGAGCTATAGGGTAGCAGCCCCTCTACCGCAAAACAATTGTTTCACAACCATCTTCCACTGTGTGCCGACTACAATACGGATTTAAAGATGCCATGCCTGACAAAACCTTCCATTTGTGTAGCGCCCTCTGCTATGCAGTGTATATGTGGACTGTAATCAGTCTGGATGCTGCTTTGCTCTGAGTTCTGCATTCTACAGGTGTCCCTGAGTTTGCTGGATTGATTGCTTCCCCCTGTTGCTGGGTTGGGGCCTCAGCATACAGTGAGGGCGGATCCATCCTCAGACTGTGCACCTGACTCTGACCAATCCCTGAGCTGGATGAATCAGGAGGTATGGCTGAAGTCAGGTGATAAAATGTTCCAGAACTCTCTCTCCTCGCTGGGAGGCGGTCTGTGTGATATAGATGCCTGGCCTGGGCCTCAGCATGTGGCAGATACTGGGGGCCTAGAGTCCTAAGATACTACAGGATGCCTGAGCATGTGGCAGGTGCTGGGGACCTAAGATACTACAGGATGCCTGAGCATGTGGCAGGTGCTGGGGACCTAAGATACTACAGGATGCCTGAGCATGTGGCAGGTGCTGGGGACCTAAGATACTACAGGATGCCTGAGCATGTGGCAGGTGCTGGGGACCTAAGATACTACAGGATGCCTGAGCATGTGGCAGGTGCTGGGGACCTAAGATACTACAGGATGCCTGAGCATGTGGCAGGTGCTGGGGACCTAAGATACTACAGGATGCCTGAGCATGTGGCAGGTGCTGGGGACCTAAGATACTACAGGATGCCTGAGCATGTGGCAGGTGCTGGGGACCTAAGATACTACAGGATGCCTGAGCATGTGGCAGGTGCTGGGGACCTAAGATACTACAGGATGCCTGAGCATGTGGCAGGTGCTGGGGACCTAAGATACTACAGGATGCCTGAGCATGTGGCAGGTGCTGGGGACCTAAGATACTACAGGATGCCTGAGCATGTGGCAGGTGCTGGGGACCTAAGATACTACAGGATGCCTGAGCATGTGGCAGGTGCTGGGGACCTAAGATACTACAGGATGCCTGAGCATGTGGCAGGTGCTGGGGACCTAAGATACTACAGGATGCCTGAGCATGTGGCAGGTGCTGGGGACCTAAGATACTACAGGATGCCTGAGCATGTGGCAGGTGCTGGGGACCTAAGATACTACAGGATGCCTGAGCATGTGGCAGGTGCTGGGGACCTAAGATACTACAGGATGCCTGAGCATGTGGCAGGTGCTGGGGACCTAAGATACTACAGGATGCCTGAGCATGTGGCAGGTGCTGGGGACCTAAGATACTACAGGATGCCTGAGCATGTGGCAGGTGCTGGGGACCTAAGATACTACAGGATGCCTGAGCATGTGGCAGGTGCTGGGGACCTAAGATACTACAGGATGCCTGAGCATGTGGCAGGTGCTGGGGACCTAAGATACTACAGGATGCCTGAGCATGTGGCAGGTGCTGGGGACCTAAGATACTACAGGATGCCTGAGCATGTGGCAGGTGCTGGGGACCTAAGATACTACAGGATGCCTGAGCATGTGGCAGGTGCTGGGGACCTAAGATACTACAGGATGCCTGAGCATGTGGCAGGTGCTGGGGACCTAAGATACTACAGGATGCCTGAGCATGTGGCAGGTGCTGGGGACCTAAGATACTACAGGATGCCTGAGCATGTGGCAGATGCTGGGGACCTAGAGGCCTAAGATACTACAGAATGCCTGAGTATGTGGCAGTTCTCCTTTAAAATCCGGGACTATTCCTGGCTGTTCTCTGTGCTACTACATATTACTGGTCGCTCTTACAGGACCATTGTGCTACTGATACAAGCCGTTGCTAAGGGAGAAGACAGAGTTGTTACTCGGGTTTCCTGCAACCCCCAAACCCTCTCTCCTAGTTGATCCTGTGCAATAAATGCTAAAAAGACCCGACGACTCGAGCCTGTTCTGTTCCGGAGTTGTCGGTGTTGCTGGAGCTAAGAAAGGGGGCCGGTGGCTGGCAAAACAGGTAGGAGAGCCCAAGTTCATATCCAGCGGCTCCTTCGGGGGTGAGCGCTACATTTGCTTTAGAGAAACTGGAAAAGGGCCATCGGTGGCTAGTTCACCATGTCATGTACCAGTACCGTCTGACAACCTCAGGCCAACAGGCTAGATACCCGGTCTCCTGGTCCTCCTCAGCTCTGCCAGGATGTCCAGCAGGTCATTTACTTTTCATCTCTTTACTTCTACAACACATAAACCTCTCCAACGGCCAAGTTCCGATAAGCCGTCCTCATAGCGTTACTAGTATTTCTCATCAATGGTAACACATACAAAGCAATCCACACTATTGTAGCCACCATCACCTTCTGTGATGTGGCTACTGGACATTTAGTGGTAGTCAGCCTGGCTGGAACATAGTGGCAATTATCTGGGTAATCCCAGGTGTCCGGCATTGCCTGTACACCCCTGGGCGGAGTGTGACTATGTCATATTGTGGGACAGCCAATGAGAGGCATTGTAGTATATGTACAGTACAGCAGCCAATCGCTGGGTGTCTCTCAGCCAGTGGTGCATGCTGGGACAGGGTACATATACTGGAGGGATTTGCCATGTGCTCAGCCTAGCCGGGACCAGCCATGGATTAGGGCTTGATGCTGTCCAGCCACCCCCTAGGCTAGGCCTGAGGCCTAAGGGTGGGCACAGGCTGGTGTGAGGCAAATGTTCCCGAGGCCTCCAACATGCAGGAGGCCTGTGTTGCTGCCGGAGGAGAACCAGAACAATGGATGGCTCTTGAAGTTACCTGGAAGTCAAAAGGACTTCAGAGGCATGTCTGGTGTCTCTCCTACTGAGGATTTATACTCATCCTTACTGACCTGCTACTTCTAATACTCTGTCTCCCCCGTGGATCTACACTGAGATGCTAACCAGGTGTGGTGAGTCTGGAGTCTATGTCTGCTACACCCTGGAAGCCGAGGATCCCTATATCCTCATTGCACTACTGGAGTGGACATCAGTCTGTGGGCACCTGAAGAAGGGCGGCTAGTGCTAATGGGTGGGCAGCTGAAGATCATACCCCGGCCTAGACAGACTAGAGATGAACCGGGCATCCAGCGGCTCCTTCGGGGGTGAGCGCTACACTATGGATAAACAATAACTGCTTTTTATTGCTCTCATACAATGCATATCTCGAAGGTCAACGTCAAACCCCACCATCGTTCCGGTCCTTGTTGGAGAGACTTCCCCTCAAATCCAGTCTGGGTGGCACAACAGGAAGAGTAGAAATTCCCCTCGACGTAAACACGAGCAATAGGAAACTGCACCTGGATAGAAACCGAAACCCTCCACGGGTCATTTGTACTCCCTCTGTGCATGTCAAGGCCCCGTTTTCGGTATTACTCAGGGCTAGTTCACACCAGCCATAGTGCGTTGCGGCCCGATTATGGATCGCATTACGGCCGGCTCACTTTGTTGTGGGGTGCATTGAACTCAATGGCACCGTAGCCATGCCCTCCGGCCGCGCGGGAATGCAAGGCACATCAATGCCTACCGATTATGGATTGCATTGCTGCCGGCTCACTTGTGTTGTGGGGAGGCGGTGCATTGAACTCATTGGCACCGTAGCCATGCCCTACAGCCGGAATGCGGACAGCCGCACAGGAACGCAAGGCACATCAATGCCTGCGGTCTGGTCCGGCCCGAAAAAATGCTGCAAGCACTATTTGTTCTGACCGGACCGAAACGCAGACATTAATGTGCCACACGTTCCCGTGCGGCCAGATGGGCGTGGCTGGGATGCAGTTTACTTCAATGCACCGCAATACCCCCACAACAAATTGGGCCGGCCGCAACGCGTTCCGGCCAGAATCGGGCCGGTGTGAACTGGCCCTAAACATAAGAACAAAGAACTGTTATGTAAAAAAAGTAAAACAACATCTAAAACTAAAATATCCCATTTGGGTCGGCTGATCCTTTGCGAGTCCCTTGTCCTTGGCATACGATTGTTCTACCGACAAAGCAACTTTGGCTATAAAAGGCCACCATCAGTATCTCGGCGGCATCAGGCGGCGTGCGTTCTCTGGTGGACAATCAGCGTTGCGTTTTGCACAAAACGCCTGCCGCATTTCAGGCAGAGAAACGGCTTCTCGCCGGTGTGGATCCTGAAATGTTTATCGCGGTTCCCTTTGCTGGGGAAGGATTTGCCGCACTCGGAACAAGAATAGGGCTTCTCCCCGGTGTGGACTGTCTGGTGTCTGACGAGCTGCGATTTCTGGGAGAAGGACTTGCCGCACTCAGAACACGAGAAGGGCTTCTCCCCGGTGTGGATCCTCTGGTGTCGGGCGAGTTCCGATTGGTTCGTGAAGGACTTTGTGCACTCAAAACACGGAAAGGGCTTATGGTCGGCGTGGACCCTCTGGTGCGCATTGAGCTTGGATTTGCGGGAGAAGGACTTCCTGCACTCGGGACAGGAGTAGGGCTTTTCCCCGGTGTGAAATCTCTGGTGTATAACGAGCTCTGATCTGCATCTGAAGGACTTTTCGCACTCAGAACACGGAATGGGCTTTTCGTTGGCGTGAGTTCTTTGGTGGGCGACCAGGTCCCGTTTCTTTAGGAAAGATTGATCGCAATGCAGGCAAGAAAGCGAGCGCTCCTTGGTGTGGGTGCGCTGGTGCAAAATGAAAGCAATTTTCTGAGAGTAATGCTTCCCGCACACCAAACACAACAAGGGTCTCTTCACAGTGCGTGTCCTCCGATGTTTGATAGGAGAGGAGTTCATGGGAAAATGTTTATCAGATTCAGAGAATATTTCATTGTCTCTTTCTGTAACTGCAAACAAATGATTGGAAGAAGACACCTCGGGATTTAAAGGGCCTGGTGGTCCACCTGCACTGTCACAGCTTGGTTGGACAATTGGGATAATAGTAAGTGATCGGTCAGAAGATTCCTCAGAATTTGATCTGTCAGAAGATTCCTCAGAATTTGATCGGTCGGAAGATCCCTCAGAATTTGATCTGTCAGAAGATTCCTCAGAATTCGATCGGTCAGAAGATTCCTCAGAATTTGATCTGTCGGAAGATTCCTCAGAATTTGATCTGTCGGAAGATTCCTCAGAATTTGATCTGTCGGAAGATTCCTCAGAATTTGATCTGTCGGAAGATCCCTCAGAATTTGATCTGTCGGAAGATCCCTCAGAATTTGATCTGTTAGAAGATTCCTCAGAATTCGATCGGTCAGAAGATTCCTCAGAATTTGATCTGTCGGAAGATCCCTCAAAATTTGATCTGTCAGAAGATTCCTCAGAATTCGATCGGTCAGAAGATTCCTCAGCATTAAACAAACCTGTTGATCTCACCATATGATCGAGCCTGCGATGTAGATACCGAGTACACAGGGTTACTCCCGAAGGGTATTGATTATCTTCTTCATTATAATCTGGAGAGTAAATTAGATGTCCCTCTGAGGTCTTCAAGCCATTGTGTCCACCTATTGGAAAGAAGGTTTATTATAATAAAACATGTCCACTGTTCATGTTTTTAAGTCAGGAGCCATGGTGGTCTAGTGGTCGACCATTACCCAAAACTCTGGCATGGGACGTGCAGCAATAACAAAAACACAAGAATAAGCATCAAATAAGCTGTAGAATACAACCAAACCAACTATACCACACTGGGCCAAAGTGCAAATACACTGATCACTTTGTTAGGGTGAGGAATAGATATGGACCCTCCTCCTCCTCCTCATTTGTTGGTCACATGATGTTATATTGAGGAATGGAGATGGACCTTCATATGGTGTACAGTATCTCCTCCCCATTTGTTGGGGACATGACGTTATATTGAGGAATGGAGATGGACCTTCATATGGAGTACGGTACCCCATACTTTTTTACTTCCTCAAGGGTGCCACAGCATCAAGGCTTTCCATGGCGCAGGCGATTTGGCTGCACGTTTACCTGTTCACCTCTGTCCAAGCTTGCTTCACCTCCCCCTCTCTGCCATGCTGCCTGTGATGTAATATTTTACATTTACGTTTTTAAATTGAACATAAAAAGTGCTGTATTTTGTGTGCATATTACTTACCTGAGCTAAAATTTACAGACGATTTCTCCTTTGTTGTTATCACTCTCATTTCACATTCTATAGATAGCTGATCACAGCTCACATATGTCTCTTCTTCCACTTTAACAGCAGTTTTCGTATCAATCACTTTTTCCCCCTAAAATTACAAAATTATTGTGAGCTCTATGATCCCGAGACTACACAGACACATATAATACAGTTTGACATCCTTAGTCCCACCTACCTGATCATGGTGAGGGATGGTGAGATCTTCCTTTGTGGAATCCCGGGAACACAGAAGATGGGTCTGAGGGATCTCATGATGTTCCTGTGTGGAATCCCGGGAACACAGAAGACGGGCCTGAGGGATCTCATGATGTTCCTTTGTGGAATCCCTAGAATACAGAGGACGGGCCTGAGGGATCTCATGATGTTCCTGTGTGGAATCCCGGGAATACAGAGGAGGGGCCTGAGGGATCTCATGATGTTTGTTTGTGGAGTCCCGGGAATACAGAGGACAGGTCTGAGGGATCTCATGATGTTCCTGTGTGGAATCCCGGGAATACAGAGGATGGGGACATCTCTCTGGTGGGTTCCTCTTACTGGATCCATCTGTAGGAAACACACACACTGACTGAATACATTGTTTCTATGTGTGTATTAGATGATGGGGGATCTAGGTGGCCCTCCGTACTGCTCTCTCCTCTTACCCGGTGATGTGAGGGGCGGCTGGTTCTCCATCATGACGTCCTTGTAGAGATCCCGGTGTCCTTCTAGATACTCCCACTCCTCCATGGAGAAATAGACAGAGACATCCTGACACCTTATAGGAACCTGACACACACAATGATACAGTCACCATCCAGACACATCCCTTGTCTGTTCCTGGATTACGTCCCAGAATTCCCGGCACCGCTCACCTCTCCCATCAGCAGGTCGATGATCTTCTGGGTGACTTCTAGAATCTTCTCTTCATTGTTTCTTTCTGGAATCAGTAAGGAACGTAGAGGAACCGTACTGGATTTTTGTCCATCTCCCGATGTCTTTCTCACAAATATTTTATCCTGTGAAGGAAGAGAATACAGTTCCCATCTTTAAACACTTGAGTACCAGCCAGTATATACCCCTTCATTACCAGGCGATTTTTAGATTTTAGGGCTGTGATAGTTTGACTGAAATCCGGTCTCTAGATCGCGAGACACCCCGCCGTGTCATCATCACGCATGCACGGCCATCTGATTGACGCCTGCCGGCGGCCTTCTTAGTGATGGACACTGGCAGAGAGAGGAGGGGACGTTCATTGTATGCCACCGTGTCCCCTCCTCTCTTCTGACACTGTCGTCGGGCTCTCAGGCCATGACCCAGTGGCCAACTTTTTAGAGGGGGGGGGGGGGGGGACACAAAAAGG
>NW_017306573.1:1303137-1307399 GCF_000935625.1 Nanorana parkeri
CCATTTTGAGGGGGGGGGGGGGGGGGTGACACCAAAGTGACAGAGAAGAGACAGCAGAGAAATGAGAGAGAGAAAGACAGCAGAGAGAGAGAGAAGAGACAGGAGGGCAGAAAACGCAAGAGAGAGAGAGGCAGCTTCTCAACCAATCAGGAAGCCGGGCAACGCGTCATTACATGGCGCCCGGCTTCCTGATTGGCCAGAAAGCCAGCTCCATGCTTTCACGTCACCTGGTGACGAGGAGCACGGAGACAGCTTCCCTGCTAATTGGGAAGCCAGGTGGTCAATATACGCCGCCTGGCTTCCTCAATGGGACTTTCGGTACCGGTAATGGGAAAATAAAAATATCGCTACTCGATACCGGAAAAAACGCTATCGGTGCATCCTTAGTAATTAGCCGCATAGAACACAAATTATATATTTAAAAAAAATCTAAAAATAAACATTTTATCTGGTTGCAGAACGAGTCGTTTCTAAATGGTATAAGTTAAAAAAAAAGACGGTAGAAAAGTTATTTTCTCAGGTATTAGTGAAAAAAACAAGCACACATGTCAGGCGCGCTCCCAGAATCCTCCTCACCTCTCCGGTCAGCAGGTAGATGATCTCCAGGGTGAGCTGTAATATCCTCTCGGTCAGGTTGTTGCAGTTCGGCTCCATCGCTCGCACTCGGCTCCATTCACTTCCTGCAACAATAGTGTGGAGCCTCCAAACACTGAGCATCATGGGTAAAAGGCAGGCTCTTTGGGTGATTATCGGCCATTTTGTTGTAGCCCGGCAGAGCAGACACAACACACTTGATCAGCCATTTTGTTGTAGCTCAGCGGACCAGACACAACACACTGAACCCTTTAATAACCGACGGAAAACAAACGTTAAAATGGAACGTTGGCACCGGCCAGACGAGAGATGTTCCTCTGTGCAGCCTGAACCCAGTTTTGCTGCTTTGGCATGTGTAAGTAACACTTTGCAACTCTTAGAGCTTCATTTACAAAGCTAGCGCCCCCAGATATGGTGCTGACGTGTATAGCAATTTGTACTCATCAGCGCCATTGAGGAGAGCTAGTGCCGTGCAAACAAAAGTTTTATAAGCCCTTAGCGCAGACCTGGGCATTCTACAACTGAACTGCCACAGACCAACCAATGATTGCAAAGAAGAGCCCCTGATGTCATTGGTTGCTAAGACACCAGCTGTCCTAGCAACCAAGGACTCCAGTCCTTTGTTGCCCAGTGGTCCTAGCAACCAATGATTGCAGAGAGGATGCCCTTTGTGTCATTGGTTGCTAGGACACCAGCTGTCTTAACAACCAAGGACTGAAGAGGAACGTGGTGCGGATCGATGACTGACCTGTGCTGGGCTATGGCTTGCAGTGGATGCACCGGCCTGGGAGGTCAGTGCATCCACTGTCCGCCAGCTATAAATGAGCACAGGTTGGCAATTGGTCTGCGTGCGAACCTCGGGCCAGAGTGCCACAGGCCAAGGGCTGGATATGGGCCACGGTCTGCACAAGGACTGATGGTAGACCTGTGCTCTGGGATTTGAAGAAAAAACAATTAACGCATGGTACTGCGCAATACACCTACTGTGCGGTAACAGTGTGGGAGGTGCTTTGGGTTTCCATTCATTTGAATGGCACCCCAAACAGAACTCCTGCCCGAGTGCACTAATTTTTTCAATCGCACCGCAATGCACGGTATTACTGTACCGTATGTTGCGGCGCGGTCGATCACAGCCAGGAGGTGCGTTTGGGGTGCCATTCAAATGAATGGCAATGCAATGAAACCTGACGCACTGTAAACCACTGTAGGTGCGTTGCTCGATACCATACGTTAATCATATGAGAAACTGGGACTGCCGCAGAAGGGCCGAACCAATAGATTCTACTTGTTTGGCCCTCCATAGCAGTCCCAGCTTCTTATGTGGCCCCTTGAAAATTGCCATTCCTGCCATAGTGCATCCGGGTGAATAACTGTGATTGGCTATATTGGTGACCGAGTGATCAGGAGCCCCTCCTACCATCTCCCAATCAGTATTCTGAGACCAGGAGCTCAGGGACTTCCTGTCCCCGAGCTGTCATTCCTCAGCTCCTGAAGCCCAGCAATAAGCTATCGAAGTCCGATCTGCACCCCGATAGCTTATTTGGAGTGTAAAGGTGACACTAGGGGTCTTTTAGACACCCAGCATCACCTTAAAGAGGACCTGTCACCACCAATATGTTATCACATGGGGGGGAGCATTTGTCAGAATCGAAAAATTCACGTAAGTGCATTTTTTAAACTAGAGTTTTGGTGTTTGATAAAAGAGCTGCTCTAATATCGTGCAACATAAAAAATTTGCAGCCGCCACCCTTTTATTCTACAAGGTGTCGGCTTTCAGAAAATAGATCATATTTTGGGGGTTTGAAGTAATTTTCGGGCCAAAAATTTAGATTACAACGTGTGAAAAAAAAAAGAAAAAGGCCTTGGCCTTCCCAGCCAATCAGCATCAAGCTGGCCAAACAACATGGAGCCGACTTCCCAGCCAATCAGCATCGAGCTGGCCAAACAACATGGAGCCAACTTTCCAGCCAACCAGCGTCGAGCTGGCCAAACAACATGGAGCCGGCTTCCCGGCCAATCAGGAAGCTTTGCAGTGAGTTATTACCTGCTGCCCAGTTCCTGATCGGCCGAGAAGCCGAATCCATGTTCCCTCGCAGCACTGCTGATGAGAGGAAATCTCCCTCTGACCGGAAGTTCCGGTATCGGGGGTAAGTATCGGATCATTTGGGGCGAGTACGTGTACTAGTATTCGTATTGTTGCATCTGGGACTTCCTAACAATGGCTTCCCCGTGTGGTCCTCGGCAAAGACAATGCGCCTTCATCATATGATGGATGGTGCCAAAAGAGAATGGGGGGGCGCGATGCATGGCGGTACCAACAATGATATCATTTTACTGCAGAAGACGAAAGGTATATCTTCCAGTAGGGTTTCCCCCAATACCGATACTAGTACTCGCCCAAATACTCTGATACTTCTGGTCAGCGGGAGATTTCCTCTGACCGGCAGTGCCGTAAAGGGAACATGGAGCCGGCTTATGCAGAACACACTGACACTTGTAAGCAGCCATTAACGGCTGTTACATACAAGCATTCGGGTGGCTGTATAGCCGTCTGATCTTTTGTATGGTGGCCAACAAAGTGTGCCCCCCTCCTCTTTCAGCTCCGCCCCTCAACCGTCCATTGCCGTCTATCCCAGGTTCTGCTGTCCCCTCTCTGTGGGACCGGCTCGGCGCCTCTCAGCATGAAGATCGGAGGGAGACCAGCACTCTCCCACCTGCTGATCCCCTCTTCAATCTCTGAAGGTGGAAGCGATGTATATTACATCACTGCCGCCTTCAGCTGTCATTTCTCTGGCTGCTATAGGCAGAGACAAGGCTGGTGAGGCAAATCTCTGCTTCATCAGCTTCCTTGGGGGTCCCCAGGTGATATCGCTGTTTCCCCCCCCCCTTTTTTTTTGTGTATATTTTTGTGGTATTGTCTTGTTATGGAAAATCCTTAACAAAATGTCAATAATTAATAATTACAAAAAAAAACACATTAAGATGTTGTCGCTTCATTTCTGATCATTTGTGCCCCAAACTATGAGGGGAGGTCACCCTAATACAAGGGAGAGAAGACTGCAGCTCCTCTAGTCACCACAAGGAGTGTTCTCAGACAGGAAATTATGTAAGGATCAGACAGTGATGTATTCATCAGACAGGAAGTGATGTAAGGATCAGACAGTGATGTATTCATCAGACAGGAAGTGATGTAAGGATCAGTCAGTGATGTATTCATCAGACAGGAAGTGATGTAAGGATCAGTCAGTGATGTATTCATTAGACAAGTGATGTCAGGTGGACAGGAAGTTCTGGTTGAGTTGGGAGGAAGTAGAGAGGAGACGTTGCAGGAACTGGCAGCAGAGGAGGTAATATGATATTATTTTACATTTACACCCAGTTACCTCCCCGTCATGTCCGCCCTTGTCCTTGTCTGGCAGCAGCAAGGGTGAGGCAGGGAGCAGGTGCGGCATGTGGATGCGGGCGTGTCTGGCAGCAGCAAGGGTGAGGCGTGTGGAGCGGGCAGGTCTGGCAGTGGCAAGCATGAGGCGGGAAGGAGGTGCGGCATGTGGAGCGTGGATGCGGGCGGGTCTGGCAGCGGCAAGCGTGAGTCGGGGAGCAGGTGCGGCATGTGGAACGTGGATGCGGGCGGGTCTGGCAGCAGCAAGCGTGAGGCGGGGAGGAGGTGC
>NW_017306573.1:1308237-1311914 GCF_000935625.1 Nanorana parkeri
GGTGACACCAAAATGACTCACAGTCATTTTGGTGTCACCCCCCTCTGAAAAGTCGGGCTCTCGGTCATGGACCGAACGCCCGACAGTATCAGGAGAGAGGAAGGGACCCGGCGGCATACCTTATCCCGCCGGGTGACTGTCCCCTCATCTCTCTGCCGGCGTCCATCACCAAGATGGCCACTGGCAGGTATCAGAATACTGCCGCGCTAGCGCAATGACGTCTCGGCGGCGTGACACTTGGTTACCGCTCCGGGTGTCACCCAGCCTCGGGACGCCCCTGGTGGGAGTATCTAGAAGGACACCGCGATCTCTACAAGGACGTCGTGATGGAGAATGAGCCGCCCCTCACATCACCGGGTAAGAGGAGAGAGCAGTACGGAGGGTCCACCTAGATCCCCCATCATCTGATACACACATAGAAACAATGTATTCAGTCAGTGTGTGTGTTTCCTACAGATGGATCCAGTAAGAGGAACCCACCTTGAAAGATGTCCCCGACCTCTGTATTCCCGGGATTCCACACAGGAAGATCAGGAGATCCCTCAGGACCGTCCTCTGTATTCCCGGGATTCCACACAGGAACATCATGAGATCCCTCAGGACCGTCCTCTGTATTCCCGGGATTCCACACAGGAAGATCAGGAGATCGCTCACCATGATCAGGTAGATGGAAATTTGCAACTGGAACTCAAAACTTATTCCTAACTATGACCTTCCTCTATATCATCTCTTGTTAGTACCTTTTTATTATGTTATATTCTATCATCTTTGGGGTTTTGGGGTGAAGAACCAAAAGACATTAAAGTTGAGGTTAAAGAGGAAGAAGAACAGACGTTGGTGAGTGGAGGTCAGCAGTCTATGGAGGAGGGGGAGATGATTATGAAAAGTGAACAGGAGGAATCATCTCTACATATGGAGACAAGTAAGTCAAAAACACGAAATGCAGAAACACATTTTTATTTTACGAGTATCTGGTAATGTCCTTCAGATTGTGCAATGCTCCCGCTGTGTTCATTAATGATGTCCTCCATGATATGTTCCATCAATGTATGATAATCTAACCAGTCAGGTGGAAAAGTGTGTGTGGTGGGGGGTCCTCCTATTATTCCCTTCACCATTAGAGGGCGCAGTCTCAGTTCAGGGCAGAAATAAAGGAGCCGCCATGACTTCCATAGAAAGAGTAGAAAAAACTTTATTTCATTAACATAAATTATAATATCATGTAAATGTGAACAATTTCTCCCCAAGTTGAGCTGATATCTCAAAAATGACACCCTTTCTCTCATTAGCATATTACAATGATATGCAAATTATTTAAGTTTCTCTTTAAGTTGAAGGTGAACCCCAAAACTGCGCCGCTAGGGTGGTAGGTTGGGGGAAGGAGGGTGGATCCCACCAAATCATTCCCTGCTCCCCAACATTCTTAATTGGGACTCTCCCAGTAAAAACAGGGGTTTTGGGTGGGTTAATTACTGCAAAAAATATGCAATTGCTCCCCTAAATATATGCAAATATAAGGTAGTCTCCCTAAGTTGAAATTCAACTGGAAAATGCCCAAATGCTGCTTCACGCAGAGAAGTTTCACACCTCCAGGGGGCGTGCTCCATATGATACACTGCCTTCAATACCTGTGAGGTTGCTTCTTGGCCTTTTGGCTAAGATCAAGTGTAGTATCTGTTCTTATCAGTCAAAGATGCACAGGTAGCCAATTGCCTGTGTAATTGTCTGAGTACTGGAGTAGGCTGCGGACCCCGGGTTAACGACTCTTCGTTAATGGGTGCGCTTGGTGTCGAGCCTCTGTAAGGTGCTCTAGACTCCTGATAATGGGCAGATCCGAAACTTGATCGAGGCTGGAGGGCTGGGGGCGGCAGAAGCCCGTGGTGTTGTGCCCCCTGGGGGTGGCGTCCCAGGGGTGCTCAGGAAGTCACAGGGGTTAGGGTCCTACCCTCACTGACTCACTGATGCACTTGGTCACACACCACATTGCATTTTTTCTGCACAACGCCTCTTGGACAGGCCTTATGGCTAGTCCGGGGCAATTTTTTTGCACTCGGCCCCTAAGGCCTGTCAGCGTGGTGCACTGGCACTTTATTATTTAAGCACTCTATGCACGACACGATTGGCCTTTTTTTGGCATTGACCCACAGATGCTGATGGTGCAGGTTTCTTCGGGGCCTATTCCTGATGCTGGGAGGAGGTTCTGGGCCTCTTACAGGGTTCTCTGTCTCCTCCCACCCAGGAGGTGGGTCTCTCTTCGGGAGAGCCCACCTGCCAAGTACTGTGAGGGACCTGTTTCGGCAGGTCCCCAAAGGAAAGGTCCACCGGCCTTCGGGTTGGTGGACCATAGTATCTCAACCCCTGTCAGGAGCCTTGCGCCCCGGGGGGTCGGGAAATGGGTCCCTTCTTAGGAAGGACCTTGCACCCTTGTGCACGTTTTTGTGTGCTGTGATTTCACGGTTCACTTTTTTTGTTCACAGGGGGAAGTTTGTTGAGATGCACGTCCACGGGCTTCAAAAAAAAAAAAAAAAAAACCTGTGAGGTTGCACATTCTTGCAGTGCTAGGAAAGTGGCACCACCCTGGGATCTATATCAGACCAAGTACAGTTCTCTGCAGCCAACCTTTCCTACTTGAAGGCCAGCACATTCCCTCAACATTATCAACCCCTTGATATTAGGCACAATTCATGACAGCTCATGGTAGGTGTGCAAAAATGAAAAAGTGTACTAAGTATTGTCTATTGATCCTTCTGGCAAGTGAGAAGGCGTTCTTACCAAACTTCACTGCAAGACATTCATGTCCACCTAGCCAAAGTCAACCACCAAGTCCTAGGTTGGTGGCTCCCCCCACAGAGGCTCTACAAGCTCCCTGCCTTCCTATTCCAGAACAAAACCTGGTAGGATCAAGAGGTACTGTGACCCTTCCAGATCCCAGGGAAGTACTGGCAGCCTCCACTCTTGCAAGAGTGAAGGCTTCATTAGCCTTCCTTCCCATGGCCCAAGCCCCCTGCCAACTCAGGCAGGGTGCTCCCTAACCAGGCAAGTCCACATGCAGGAATGGGGATCAGGCTAGAGCCAGTATAATTCGGACTTAGGGAGACTATATTTACACTTGAAATACATTATGGGTGGTACATTTTCAGGGTAACAATCTGCATATTCACCCCTCTGCATATTCATTGCAGGGGTTTTTAGTTTTTTGGAAGTCCGCAGAGCATCGAAGACAAGGTCACTAAAGAAAGTCAATCGTGAAATCACAACACACTAAAAAAAAGTGCTTTTGATTCTCCTTCAAAGTGGAAGGGCCACGACCTCTGAATCCCCGCTTCTTACAGGGGCAAGGCAACCCAAGTCCACCTAGCCAACCCAGGTGGATCCCGGATTCACAGGGACTAAAGCCGGCCTTCCTAAGTACTACCTAGGGGCCCTCCCAGAAAGAGACTCCTAAGTGGAGGGATAGAAAACCCATAGAGGCCACAGAACCTCCCCCTAACATCAGGTCAGGTCCCGAAGGTCTGGCACCCTCCATCTTCTGTGGGGTGGAAACATGCTCATCGTGCATAAAATAAATAATCAGAGCACAACCCTGGCAGGCCAAGATAAAAAAAATTACTCGGGGATAACCAAAAGACCTGCCCAGGAAGTGTATGTAGTACCCCCCCCCCCCCCCTTAGCACAGT
>NW_017306573.1:1312536-1320687 GCF_000935625.1 Nanorana parkeri
GCCCCTCCCAGGGAGTGATTTGAGTCCCCCCCCCCCCCCCTTTGATACTATGGAAAACCCTGACATTTTTTTATTAAAGCCCATGGTAGGTGTGCAAAAACCCAAAACACCATAAGTGAACAAAACACATGGGGTGCAAGATATTCATGTCCACCTAGCCAAAGCCAGGCAGACCCGTATCCTCTGGGTCATAAGCCAAAGCCAAGCACCGAGTTCTAGGTTGAGGATTTTCCTAAAGAAGCACTGCAAGCTCCCTGCCTTCCCAGCCCCTAGGCAGTCCAGAGCACGAGGGTGCTTTGGACCTTCTCCAAAGAGAAAGGGCCTCGATTTCCTGACCACTCCACCAGGGCCCAAGGCTTCTAACA
Source organism: Nanorana parkeri (assembly GCF_000935625.1). Lineage (NCBI taxonomy): Eukaryota > Metazoa > Chordata > Amphibia > Anura > Dicroglossidae > Nanorana > Nanorana parkeri. The sequence continues at coordinate 1,312,902 of NW_017306573.1, forward strand.
GGGGCAAGAACTACTTAGGTCCACCAACCTGTAGGCCAGCAGACCCCTATCCTCATGGACCTGTTGAAACAGGTCCACCAAGTACTAGGTGGGTGCTCTCCTGAATAGAGACCTCAAAGTCTGGGGAAGGCAGGGGAGCCCATAGAGGCCACAGGACCTATTTTTCTGCAGTGCTGCTTGACTTACCTGATTTACATGCAGAGCAGCAAATTGCATATTCATTGCAGTGGATTTTTTTTTCCAAGTCTGCGGTGCATCAAAGACAATGTCACCTCTGTGAATCTCAAAATCACAACACACTACAATAAAAAAAAGGCATGAGAGTACTTTTTGGTCCTCTTCTGAAGCAAAAGAGTGAGGAACCCTGAACCCCTACTGTGGACAAGGCTCGTGACAGGGGCAAGGAGGACTTAGGTCCACCTACCCAAAGGCCAGCAGACCCCGTTCTCACCAAAGTAATTCCCATGAGTACTGGGTGGGGGCTCAGGTCCACCTACCCAAAGGCCAGCAAACCCCATTCTCACCAAAGTAATTCCCATGAGTACTGGGTGGGGGCTCAGGCCCACCTACCCAAAGGCCGGCAAACCCCGTTCTCACCAAAATAATTCCCATGAGCACTTGGTCGGGGATCTCTCAATTTCTTCTGTGACTAACCCACCCCCAAACCCTTGTTTTTCCTTGGAAGTCCCATAAAATTGTTGGAGAAGGGGAATGGGGCATATTCCAGTTGTATTTGGACTTAGGGAGACATTTTTTAATTAAAAAAAAGAATACTTTATTTTACATTACAAAAAAGGGTCTTTTTCTTTTCTTTTTTAGGCCCGTGATGCGTGCATCAAAGACTCGGTCACCCCTGTGAACAAAAAAAGTGAATCGTGAAATCGCAACAGACTAAAAAAAAAAAAAAGTGCACGAGGGTGCTGTGGTCCTCCTCTGATGAGGAAGAGCCTCGATTTCCTGACCCTCTCCTGGGGCGCAAGGCTCCTGACGGGCAAGAACGACTTAGGTCCACCTACCCAAAGGCTGGCGGACCCAGATCCTCTGGGAACTGCCGAAACAGGTCCACCGATTACTAGGTGGGGGCTCCCCCGAGTGGGAGGAGGCCCTCGTGTAGGTCACAGAACCTCCTCCCCAACTTCAGGAACAGGCCCCGAAGGTACCCGCACCCTCCGTCATTCTGTGAAGTCAAAAAACAGTGACAAACATTCAAAAAATAGTGCATAAATAAAAAGGTGTCAGTGCACAACACCGACAGGCCTTACAGAGTGCAAAAATACTGCCCCAAGCTAGGGACTAGTGAAAACACCAAACACACACACACACACACACAAAAATGCAGGAGGGTGCTGCGGTGCTCCTCCAAAGAGAAAGGGCCTTGAAATTCCTGCACCCCCTCTGGACACAAGGCCCCTGACAAGAGCAAGGATGATGCAGGTGCACCTACCTGAAGGCCGTCGGACCCCAACTCATGAAGATCCTACTGAAGTAGGTCACATGAGTACCGGGTGAAGGCTCTCAAACATTGGTCCTCCTCTGAAGTGCACGGGTCACGAAAAAAGTACATGGGGTTCCCCCCTTTAGGTCTGGTAGGAATTTTAAGGAGGCGTCCCACCCCCAAAAAATTTGAGGTCCCCCTAAAATTCCTAACCAGACCCTTAATCCGAGCAGCCTTGCACGGCAGGAAAGAAGGGGGGGGGGGAGACCGAGCAGCCACCCCCTTTCTGTCATACCAGACCACATGCCCTCGGCACTGGGAAGGTGCTTCTCCAGGGTCCTCGCTGATGGGGACAAAGGCCTCTTCCCCCCACAAGCTCTGCGGTTGGTTGTCTGCATGCTTATTTGCATCGGGGTACCCCTTTATTAAGAGGATCCCCCCCCCTCTTGTGAATGAGTAAGGGGTATTTGTCCCCCTACGCATTCATTAAAGCAGGGGTAGCAAACCTCCGGCCCTCCAGCTGTGGTGGAACTACAAATCCCATGAGGCATTGCAAGATTCTCACAGCCACAGACATGACTCCCGAAGAGAGAGATGCATCATGGGATTTGTAGTTTCACCCACAGCTGGAGGGCCGGAGGTTTGAGACCCCTGCTCCAGACAGTCTAAGGGCCTGTTTATACCATATGCGGTGCGTTGCGGGCAGTACCGCACTGCATCGCATTGCGGCCGGCTCAGTATTTCGTAGGGTCAGAGGGGGCGTGGCGGAATCGCACTGCATCTCATTGCGCCCCGCTCAGTATTTCGTGGGGCCAAAGGGGGAATTGCGGCCGGCTCAGTATTTCGTGGGGCCAGAGGGGGCGTGGCGTGGGGAAGAGAGATGCATCGCATTGAGGCCGGCTCAGTATTTCGTGGGGCCAGAGGGGGTGTGACGGAATCGCACTGCATCGCATTGCGGCCGGCTCAGTATTTCGTGGGGCCAGAGGGGGCGTGGCGTGGGGAAGAGATGCATCATGGGATTTGTAGTTTCACCCACAGCTGGAGGGCCAGAGGTTTGCTACCCCTGCATTAAAGGGTTAATAAAAAATGTAAAAAAAGAAAAATCAGGCTTTTATGAAAAATACTTTATTTGGAAAACAAAAAACAACAAAGAATTTTGACAATTCCTTTATTTAAAAAAAAGAAAATCCCAAAAATCGGTCGAACGACGTAATCCTAAAGTCAGTCACGTCGCCCAGCGTCACCCACAATGATGTCCCAGCTACACAACTGTTCTACAGACAGAACCATTCGCCCTACGATAGGCCACCACACCGTCGTCAGCGGCCTCACGTGAAATGCTTTTTCAGGTGGAGATTCAGCGTCCATTTATGCGCAAAACATTTCCAGCACTCCGGGCAGGAAAACGGCTTCTCGCCGGTGTGAGCTCGGAAATGGTTGTCGAGGTTTGCCTTTTCCGAAAAGCACTTGCCGCACTCGGGACAAGAAAAGGGCTTCTCGCCGGTGTGGACCCTCTGGTGCACCTTGAGTTGCGATTTTTGGGCAAAAGACTTTTCGCACTCTGAGCACAAGAAGGGCTTTTCCCCCGTGTGGATTCTCTCGTGCCGAATGAGCCCCGTTTTGTGCGTGAAGGACTTCTCACACTTGGAGCAGAAGTAGGGCTTCTCCCCGGTGTGGACTCTCTGGTATATATCGAGCTTTGATTGGCAGGTGAAATACTTTTCGCACTGGGAGCAGGAGAATAGTTTTTTTCCCAGCGTGGAACCTCTGGTGGATCGTAAGCTGTAGCTTGACGGTGAAAGACTGTTCACACTCAGAGCATGAGTAGGGCTTTTCTTCGGTGTGGGTTCTCTGGTGTTGAATGAGCTCTGGATGGTCTATGAAGGACTCCTTGAACAAGGGTTTTCCACTGGTGTGGGTTCTCTGGTGTTGAATGAGCTCTGAATGGTCTATGAAGGACTTCTCACAAAAGGGTTTTTCACCGGTGTGGGTTCTCTGGTGCTGAAAGAGCTCTGAATGGTCTATGAGGGACTCCTCACAAAAGGGTTTTTCACCGGTGTGGGTTCTCTGGTGCTGAAAGAGCTCTGAATGGTCTATGAAGGACTGCTTGAACAAGGGTTTTCCACTGGTGTGGGTTCTCTGGTGTTGAATGAGCTCTGAATGGTCTATGAAGGACTTCTCACAGAAGGGTTTTTCACCGGTGTGGGTTCTCTGGTGCTGAATGAGCTCTGAATGGTCTATAAAGGACTCCATGCAATCAGGGCATGAGTAGGGCTTTTCGTTGGTGTGGGTTCTCTGGTGCTGAATGAGCTCTGAATGGTCTGTGAAGGACTTCTCACAAAAGGGTTTTCCACTGGTGTGGGTTCTCTGGTGTTGAATGAGCTCTGAATGGTCTATGAAGGACTCCTCGCACAAGGGTTTTTCACCAGTGTGGGTTCTCTGGTGTTGAATGAGCTCTGAATGGTCTATGAAGGACTTCTCACAAAATGGTTTTTCACCGGTGTGGGTTCTCTGGTGCTGAATGAGCTCTGAATGGTCTATGAAGGACTCCTTGCAATCAGGGCATGAGTAGGGCTTTTTTTCGGTGTTGGTTCTCTGGTGTTGAATGAGCTCTGAATGGTCTATGAGGGACTCCTCACAAAAGGGTTTTTCACCGTTGTGGGTTCTCTGGTGCTGAAAGAGCTCTGAATGGTCTATGAGGGACTCCTCACAAAAGGGTTTTTCACCGTTGTGGGTTCTCTGGTGCTGAATGAGCTCTGAATGGTCTATGAGGGACTCCTCACAAAAGGGTTTTCCACCGGTGTGGGTTCTCTGGTGCTGAATGAGCTCTGAATGGTCTATGAGGGACTCCTCGCACAAGGGTTTTTCACTGGTGTGGGTTCTCTGGTGGACAACCAGATCATGTTCTGCTATAAATGATTTTTCACAGTCCTGAAAAGTAAGTGAAACAATCTCATTGTTTCTCTGAGTAACCGTATCCAAATTGGCGGAAGAAGATTCCTTGGGATTGGAAGGGTCTGGTGATCCACCTGTACTGGGGCACCTTGGTTGCCTATTTGGGATAACACTATGTGATTTCTCATTGGATTGCTTAGAACTAAACCCATCTGTTGATCTCTCTTCATGATCAAGTCTGTGATGTATATATTGGCCATCAAGTCTTGCTTCTGGAGACCCTTGTGCCATGCCATTGTCTTCTTCATTATAGCCTGGTGATAACATAAGATTTCCCTCTGAGGGATTCCAGCCATTGTGTCCATCTGTTGAACATATATATATTATTTATTAATAATAGCTTGTTCATTAGTTATGTATCATGTCTTTTATGTTGGTCTATAAGTCTGGCATAGAACCAGGTACAATGTCATACTAAGGGATGCACATGGACCTTTTATATGGTATATATCCGAGACTGAGAGCTGGCGGATCAACGGGCATTTGATGGGTCAGCTATTGGTCTTAGAGCTGGTGTGGGACAACTGCAGTGTCCCACAAGGCTCTAGGTATTGGGGAGAATATGTTTTCCCAGCCTGAGGACAGGCGGTGGTGCACATTATGGGGTGCGGGGGCATTCCAGGCTCTTGTTCCAGTTCTGTCTGGTGTCTCTGCCAGCTCACTGGCGTCACTGGTTGCCAGGAGCTGGGTGGGATGCCGGCTATAGTATCCCAGGTTGATGGCCCTTACACATCTCCCCCCAGCTCTTGGCAACCTGAGACGCTCTGGCCAGAAAGCGTGCAGCAGGCACACTGCAAACGTTGTGCAGTAGAGTTCATGCCGCCCCCCACGTGACCTGGTTTTTCGCTCCCCATACTTTAAATTTGATGACGTAAAATAAAATGTGAAGTGCTGCATTTTGTGTATATAATACTTACCTGTGCTGATATCTAAAGAAGATTCCTCCTTTGTAAATGCCACCATAATTTCTGGTTCCTTGGACAGCTGATCACCCCTCACGTGCGTCTCTTCTTCTTTAACCTCAGTGTTCTTACTAATCACGTCTCTAAAATCACAAAATGATTGTTATCGTGTTGAGACTACATAGAAGAATATAATCTAATATCGGGTAGAGTCAGGTTTAAGTTAGACATCCTCAGTCCCATCTACCTGATTGTGAGGGATGGTGTAATCTTTCTGTGTGGAATCCCGGGAATACAGAGGACGGGCCTGAGGGATCTCCTGATGTTCTTTTGTGGAATCCCGGGAATACAGAGGACGGGCCTGAGGGATCTCATGATGTTCCTTTGTGGAATCCCGGGAACACAGAAGATGGGCCTGAGGGATCTCATGAGGTTCCTCTGTGGAATCCCGGGAAAACAGAGGACAGGCCTGAGGGATCTCATGATGTTCCTTTGTGGAATCCCGGGAACACAGAAGAGGGGCCTGAGGGATCTCATGATGTTCCTGTGTGGAATCCCAGGAATACAGAGGACGGGGACATCTCTCTGGTGGGTTCCTCTTACTGGATCCATCTGTAGGAAACACACACACTGACTGAATACATTGTTTCTATGTGTGTATCAGATGATGGGGGATCTAGGTGGACCCTCCGTACTGCTCTCTCCTCTTACCCGGTGATGTGAGGGGCGGCTCATTCTCCATCACGACGTCCTTGTAGAGACCCTGGTGTCCTTCTAGATACTCCCACTCCTCCATGGAGAAATAGACAGAGACATCCTGACACCTTATAGGAACCTGACATACACAATGATAGTCACCATCCAGACACATCCCTTGTCTGTTCCTGGATCATGTCCCAGAATTCTCGGCACCGCTCACCTCTCCTGTCAGCAGATCAATCATCTTCTGGGTGACTTCTAGAATATTCTTCTTGTTGTTTCTTTGTGGCATTTGCAAGGAACTAAGAGGGACCATAATGAAGTTCTCTCCATCTCCTGATGTCTTTTTCACAACGATGTTATCCTGTGGAGGGAGATGAGCAATCACTATATGTGATACTAACACTGAAGCATCTCTCCTTCAGAGATAATGATACTTCTCCATATATTTGAAAATAAGCCTTTGGGTTGTTTCCCGTCACATTGTATAAGTTACTGGTCACAGTGCAGGACGTCCATTTTTAACTTCTTGCAACGTAGGTGTCACGTACCTGAGTGGAGACCGACCGTTGAGGAGGCTTCGCTTGCAGCTCGTGTCCCTCGACCCTGAGTCGCGCTAAAAACACCCCATTGAAATCAATGGGGCCGCGCGGCGATCGCCGTCTGCATTGTCCAGTCACTATTATTATCACCTAAAACATGTCAGCTGTGCTACTTCCCATGGCCCAAACAGGAACACTCATGTGGGCCACACCGGTCATGTTTATGGCTGGAGTTCCCAAAATTCATGTTGAGACAAAATTATTTCCCCCCCAATTTTTTTTTAGTGTACGCATAGGCGCATTTTACGCGTGCAAACTCAACAAATTTTTGGCGCACGCAGAAGTACGCATGCTCGAATCTGGTGCATCACAATCATGCAACACATTAACAAAATGGCGTCCACCAGTTTTATTATTTCTATCGCAGGGAGTGCTGAATATAGAAAGTGGGGCATTTTTCGGCACTGCCAATTTTCATTTAGCAATTTTTGCCGGCAAGAAGAACATTTTAAAAAACCCAGTTTTTAGTAAAAAATTAAAAATCTCCCCCAGAATCCTCCTCACCTCCCCGGTCAGCAGGTAGATGATCTCCAGGGTGAGCCATAATATCCTCTGCGTCAGGCTGTCGCAGTTTGGCTCCATCGCTCGCACTCGGCTCCATTCACTTCCTGCAACAATAGTGCCCATTCTCCGACGCTCGGCCTCATGGGTAAAAGGCAGGCTGCTTGGTGATTGGCTCCTTGCGGCCATTTTGTTGTAGCCCAGCAGACCTGGAGGGAAAACACTGCTGGGCATAAAATAATGCTACCAACCTGAAGCCATGTTGTAGACACCAACAACCTAACGTCAGCTGAGAGCAAGAAGATATAAGGAGACGTCTGACGTGCTCATTTGGCCCTTCATTCATGGGCTACAAAAACAAAATGCCTGCCACCAAAAGCTTATCCGAATCCCTATAAGGCCGTTCAAAGAAGTTTAATATTTCATTACCTACTGTACTTTTCCTATCCACGTGTCCATACAGGACAACATACATATGGTAAATATATGGGCAATTGTGAAATATGTGGGCAACAAATGGGCAATTGTGAAATATGGGGGCAACAAATGGGCAATTGTGAAATATGAGGGCAACAAATGGGCAGTCGTAACAATATGCTACCTGTGATAAGCGGTATAAGCAGGGCCGGATTTACTCTCCCTGCTGCCCCAAGGCCAGGTTCCTCAATGCGCCACCATTACCCGCCACCCCC
>NW_017306573.1:1320802-1329537 GCF_000935625.1 Nanorana parkeri
TTTCCCCCCCCCCCCCCCCCCCAATGGAGAATGGCAGACCTGCAGGCTGCATACAAGTGATCTCGTCATCCCCAGCTGTTGTCAACAAGCGGCTGTACATTTAGCCCTGCTTGCCCAAAATGTAGATAACAACTACCCGCCAGTTGCCCGGAGCTGCTTTTCCCAGGCTTCGGGAGATAGGAATTCCACACCACTGTTGCCCCTTTACTCCCTGCTGCCCCGTGGCGGGGCCTTGGGGGAAATCCAACCCTGGGTATAAGGCCGGTCTGGTCAGTACGAGGAGGACGCAGACGCCTTTGCATGTGCCTGTAGGAGACCGGTGCTTTCCAAGCAAGGCTTCAGGCCTACGTGTGTGTTCTTCACGGAGTTCTTGCACGCCCGTTGTCTGCACATCCAGTACTGGCGCCAAATGGGCAATTTAAGGTCATACCCCTCCTGGATTTCCTTCTGAAGGGTCATCAGCTGCCTTGACCTCCATGGATAGGCTCTTTGCTCCTGCTCTGATTCCTGCTGCTGAACTTGACTTAATTTCTGGACTACACATCTGCCTGCTGCGCTTGTACCTTTGCTGCCCACCAGTTACTGGCCCTTGGCTCTGTCTGACCGGCCCCTGTCTGCCTAATGGATTCAGCACCTGTTACTCTCCCCCACAAGGCCAGCTCCTGTTGTAGTCAGCGGCTTTCACTTCTCCATGTGACAAAGTCCTGCCACGAGGACAGACATGGCCCAGGTTGACACATGGCCCCTCTGTTGCCCATGTGTCGCCCTGGCCAGAGACATAAGAGACTCTGCTATGGTTTGTCATGAGACCTTTATTTCATTGATGTAACACATTGCTTATCTTTGTATAACTCATGAGCGGGCGGTTAGTGCATGTCAAGGCTTGATCTTCAATATTACCTCACGGAAGAAAGGACAATAAAGTGGCAAGTGAAGGAAAAAACGACGATATCATCAATGTGTGCAAATCAAACATATATTTAGAAGAAATACTTCTTGTATAGAATAAAATAAAAAGAATAGATTAAAACATCTGAAATGTAAATGTCTAATTTGGGTGGGCTGACCCCTTCAAGTGGGCTGACCCCTTCAAGTGGGCTGACCAGGGCCATATTTCCCACATGGTCAACCAGAGGGGCAGCAGGGGCATGGAGTTCCTATCTCCCGATGCCCGGGATATGCAGTGCCGGGCGCCGGGTGGGTAGTTCTTTTCTACATTCAGCCCAGCTTTGGGCAAGCAGGGCTAAATGTACAGCGGGGAAGCCGCCGCTTGTTTTGTCCAAGTGATCCCGGTGATGTTGCAGTCAGCAGGACTGCCTGTCCCAATTCGGGGGCGCGGTTGGCGAGTAGGGGGGCACATTGAGGAACCTGGCCTTGGGGGCAGCATAGAGAGTAAATCCGGCCCTGGAGTTGACCCCTTCAAGTGGCCTGACCCTTTCAAGTGGGCTGAATCCTTCAAGTGGGCTGAACCCTTCAAGCTGCACCATCTTTGTTGCATGACTGGTCCACAGATGAAACAATTCAGCCTCCGGAGGTTCTTTTTAGCCGTCTCAGCTGCTGTGTCTTTTCTGGTGGATAATAAGTGTGGTTTTCTGAGCAAAACATTTCCAGCACTTGGGGCAGGAAAACGGCTTTTCACCGGTGTGGATCCTCATGTGCTTATCAAGGTTCCCTTTACTCGGGAAGCACCTGCCGCACTCGGAGCAGGAAAAGGGCTTCTCGCCGGTGTGGACCTTCTGGTGCGCCTTGAGTTGCCATTTGAACATGAAGGACTTTTCACACTCGGAACACGAGAAGGGCTTCTCCCCGGTGTGGATTCTCACGTGGCGAATCAGTGCCGTTTTGTGCGTGAAGGACTTCTCGCACTCGGAGCAGGAAAAGGGCTTCTCTCCGGTGTGGATTCTCTGGTGGACCGTGAGTTGCGATTTGTGGGTGAAAGATCTTTCACACTGGGGACACGAGAAGGGCTTTTCCCCGGTGTGGATTCTGTGGTGCCGAATAAGTTCCGCTCTCCTTATGAAGGACTTTGCGCACTCGGAACAAGGGAAGGGCTTCTTGTCGGTGTGGCCTCTCTGGTGTATCGTGAGTTGCGATTTGCTGCTGAAAGACTTCTTACACTCAGAACACGAGAAGGGCTTCTCCCCGGTGTGGATTCTCTCGTGTCGAATGAGCTCTGAATTCTTTATGAAGGACTTCTCGCACTTGGAACACGATAAGGTTTTTTTACTGGTGGGCATTCTCTGGTATACAACCAGGTTGTGAGATGATTCTTCGGGGCTGGAAGGATCTGGTGATTTATCGGCACTGCGAAAGCTTGGTTGGAAACTTGTAATAAGAGTATGAGATTTGTCTTTGGAGTCCTCAGAACTAAACTGATCTGGTGATCTTACCATATGGTTACGTTTGTGATGTATGTTTTGAGTAACGATGGTTACTCCTGGAGAATGTTGTGCCATGGCTTCATCTTCTTTATTATAATGTCCAGATAAGATAAGACGTCCATCTGACATAATCCAGCCATTGTGTCCTCCTGTTGGGAATATTTTTTTATTAATGAAAATACAAATTAATAATAACATGTTCAAGTTTTGCAGTTAGAAGTCATGTTGGTCTAGAAATCAACTGTTCCCCAGATCTTTGGCATGGAATTAGGTACATTGATAACACCAACACAAGGTTAAAAATCAGATATGGTGTACAATGCAACCAAAGCAACTATGGCACAGTAGGCCAAGATTTACATACATGACATTGTTATGGCAAGGAATAGAGGTGGACCTTCCTTCACCTCGTTTGTTGGAGAAATTACGTTATATTGAGGAACAGAGATGGACCTTTCATATGGTGTACAGTATCTCCTCCTCATTTGTAGGAACATGACGTTATATTGAGGAATGGAGATGGACCTTCATATGGTGTACAGTATCTCCTCCTCATTTGTAGGAACATGACGTTATATTGAGGAATGGAGATGGACCTTCATATGGTGTACAGTATCTCCTCCTCATTTGTTGGTCACATGACGTTATATTGAGGAATGGAGATGGACCTTCATATGGTGTACAGTATCTCCTCCTCATTTGTTGGTCACATGACGTTATATTGAGGAATGGAGATGGACCTTCATATGGTGTACAGTATCTCCTCCTCATTTGTTGGTCACATGACGTTATATTGAGGAATGGAGATGGACCTTCATATGGTGTACAGTATCTCCTCCTCATTTGTTGGTCACATGACGTTATATTGAGGAAAGGAGATGGACCTTCATATGGTGTACAGTATCTCCTCCTCATTTGTTGGGGACATGACGTTATATTGAGGAATGGAGATGGACCTTCATATGGTGTACAGTATCTCCTCCTCATTTGTTGGTCACATGACGTTATATTGAGGAATGGAGATGGACCTTCATATGGTGTACAGTATCTCCTCTTCATTTGTTGGTCACATGACGTTATATTGAGGAATGGAGATGGACCTTCATATGGTGTACAGTATCTCCTCCTCATTTGTTGGTCACATGACGTTATATTGAGGAATGGAGATGGACCTTCCATATGGTGTACAGTATCTCCTCCTCATTTGTTGGTGACATGACGTTATATTGAGGGATGGAGACGGACCTTTCATATGGTGTACAGTATCTCCACTGCATGGTATAGTAAGATAGGTAAGTCAATCATAATCTTATAAACAACATTGGATATTTTTTCCATCATGTCACAACAAGCCAATTTTATTATTTCAACGTACGAAACCCTTACCTGTGCTGCTGATATCTAGAGAAGATTCCTCCTTGGCAATTGCCTTCATCATTTCAACTTCCTTCATAGACGGGTGATTCCCACTTACATATATCTCTTCTTCCTCTTTAACCTCTGTTTTGATATCAAACATTTCTTCCGTCTGAAATCCCCAAATGATTGTGACAGTAATATCCTTAGACTACGTAGAAGAATGTAATCCAATACAGTTTAGAGCCAAGTTTGAGTTTGGCAAGCTTAGCTCAATCTACCTGCTTATGGTGAGGGATCTCATGATGTTCCTGTGTGGAATCCCGGGAATACAGAGGACGGGGACATCTCCCTGGTGGGTTCCTCTTACTGGATCCATCTGTAGGAAACACACACACTGACTGAATACATTGTTTCTATGTGTGTATCAGATGATGGGGGATGTAGGTCGACCCTCCGTACTGCTCTCTCCTCTTACCCGGTGATGTGAGGGGCGGCTCATTCTCCATCACCATGTCCTTGTAGAGATCCCTGTGTCCTTCTAGATACTCCCACTCCTCCATCACATTATACTCTTCCTCTTCTTCTTTTATCTCTTCTTTGATACGAACATTAAAATTGATCATGTTTCCACTCTGCATGTGAATGTAAAACAAATTGGTTAAAATTCTTCTTCCACGGAGACATCCTGGCACCTTCTAGGAACCTGACACACACAATGATACAGTCACCATCCAGACACACCCCTTGTCTGTTCCTGGATCATGTCCCAGAATTCCCGGCACCGCTCACCTTTCCCATCAGCAGCTCGATGATCTTTTGGGTGACTTCTAGAATCTTCTCTTCATTGTTTCTTTCTGGGACCAGTAAGGAACGTAGAGGGACCATAATTGAGTTCTGTCCATCTCCCAATGTCTTTTTCACAACTATGTCATCCTGGGAAGAGAGATAACCAATCACTGTATAGATTTCCTATTGAAGTTGCAGCTTGCCGCCATTACCATCCCTCTTTGCTATAATCTGATTGATGTTTCTTCCCATATTTGCAAATCATCCTTTAAGCTCTTTCCAGTCACATTGTATCAGTCACTACTCTCGTAAGACAATATCAATCACAGTGCAGGACACCCAACTGCAACTTCCTACATGTATGGTCCCTCCGATCTAGAGAGGGCCTAGTTTGTGGTGGTGGAGGTGGTGAGGACGAAGAGGAGATGCTGAGCCAGACGGAGAGTAGGGCTGCAGTGTACAGGTAATCAGGGCTGGATTTCCCACAAGGCCAACCGAGGACCGGCCTCGGGGCAGCAGGGAGTAGAGGGGCAGCAGGGGTGGGGAATTCCTATCTCATGATGCCCAGGACATGCAGTTCCGGGCGCCGGGCAGGTAGTTGTTTTCTACATTTAGCCCTGCTATGGGCCAGCAGAGCTAAGTGTACAGCAGCGAAGCCGCCGCTTGTTTTTTACAAGTGATCTCGGCGATGTCACTGAGATCACTTGTATGCGGCCTGCATACGGGCAGGGCGCATTGAGGAACCTGGCCTTGGGGCAGTCAGCAGAGAGAGTAAATACGGCCCTGCAGATAACATCAAGCTGTGCGCAGGCAGGTTGTCTATTGTGGCCGACCCCCAAACACTTGGACGTCATCTCTACCAAAAAAAGCCTACAGGACAGCTGTGAGATTTGCACCTTATGAGCCCTGTGCAGAGCAGCAGCATCCTGTCACCCTAAGGCCCCATTCACACTGAGCGATTTATCGCGCGGTAATTCCCACGATATCGCGGCTATTTACCGCGCGATATCGCTCTCCAATGCATGGCAATGGGGCTCTGTCCGTCGCTGTCGCGGGTTGTGCGTCGCTACAGCAGGACCCTTTTTGGAGCGGATTTTGCCGCGATTCTAGCTTGCTCAATGCAAGCATTTGCGCGATATCGCGCAAAATGCAAATCACGCAACAAACGCGCAATTTGTAAATCGCTCAGTGTGAATGGGGCCTAAGATGTCTACAAAAATGTGTTGAAAAGGAACATAAATATATATTGATAATAATAATAATACAAATAATAATTAAATAATTAAAAAAAAATATTAATAATAAATATATTAACAATAATAATATGGATCGCACTCTGCTCCATTCACTTCCTGCAACAATAGTGCCCATCCCCCCCCGCCCACTATGGATAAAAGGCAGGCTCTTCTGCGATTGGTTCTTCCCAGCCATTTTGTTGTAGCTCGGAAGACCTGGAGGAAGCACTGTTCCTGGGGTCAGCTTATAAAATCCACCAAAGGTTGCCATCTGCTGAGAGCAAGATGAAGTTCTAAGGCATGGAATATGTTCATGTAGTTGTATGCCAACATGTCTTCATATATGGGCTACAACAATATGGCTGCCAACAGGAGCTACAATAATATGGCTGCCACCAGGAGCTACAATAATATGGCTGCCACCAGGAGCTTATCCTCATTGGTTACCTACAGGGAAGTGAAATGGGTACTTAGTGTTCTAGTCCGGAGCTGCTCCAATGGAAGGAAGGGAGGAAGACTGAGGAATTGTCTACCAAAGACACTTCCAGGACTTCTTCTAAATCTCCACACGTCAATCACTGGTTACCCCTTCTGACCTCCATGTCACTACTGTTTTGCAATAATGTGGAGATCAAAGGGATTTTGTATGTGTCAGAGAGCCACAACCTGGGAGCTGCCCCGCAGCTCGACATCCACACCATCAGTGGGTCTGGTGAAGACCAGGAGGCTCCTTAGAACCTGCTACTCTGGAACACCTACGTTTATTGTGCGGTAACACTGTCCCTGCGTTTTAGAGACCTGTATCCCTGCACGATCCTAATTTAGTCACAATATACTGCTCCGCAAGACCCGGAGTTTACGATTCCTGGTGCTCCGGCGCCCAAATCGTGATACCTCTGCTTTGTGGTACTTCAGACTCCTGGGAGTAAGAAAGTCTGAGCACTCATCCCGGGACTGTTAGGTAAGAGAACCCTTGCAACAACTTTCCCACTCCCCCGGCTCTACAAATTCTTGTAAAGATATCCTAGGACTGGACTGCCTTCTATCTGGAGAGTAAGTAAAACTGCTTGTTCAGCGGAATGTTCTTCACTTAGAAAACCCATAACCTTCTACGAAGGTCAAGTTCCAACTAGTCGTCCTCGTATCGATGCCGGTGAAGAACAAGTAATTGGGATCGGTGGGAACACAACAAGAGTCCACACTATGACTTTATTTTATTCCTGTCACGCAATGCATATCTCTAACATAAGGAGGAAGAACAGTCCGAGACCCCACCATTGTTCCCTGAGAACTTCAATAATAAAGATGGAAATCCAACCAAAACGTTTTGGTTTTTGTTCAGTAGGTTTTATTATTTCTCATTTAGCAGTGGGACAATCAGCCGTGCAGTTCTGCAGACGTAGTACAGCCGTGTAAGCACAAGAAGCTCACAGTGTAAACAATTGTCAAAATGGCTATCAAGGAATAGAATGGACATGTAAAAGGTGCAGATCCAGAGAAAGAGACCCTGACGTGGTGTCCCCGAGCAGTGGACCCCAATAGATTAAACCAGCCAGTATATGGTTTTCCAGACCTTGCCTATTGATTGTTTTGCCACTGTAAGAACTGTAGAAGGGCGTGGCAATGCCACAATGTAATTTGGCAACGTTACCCCCAGGAACACTCAGTTAGAAGGGCTAAGAGGTTCCACAATCTTTGCAGAGGAGGAACTGGCTGTTCAGTTCCTTCCAGGTTTTCCGGACTATAGTGGGTTGGGATCTCCAGTCCTGGGGCCGGGTGTTGCCCGTGGCCAGGTTGGGCTGATTAGGTGGCTGAGAGCAGCCTTATTAGGAAGCCAGCCCAGTGCTCAGAGGGAGAGTTGTGGGTGTGCAGGAGGCACACGACCACAGGCAGACTCTGCTGCGTGAGTGAGAACAAGGGACACATCCAGGAAGGCTGGAGAGGTCCAGAGGGTTGGTGACCATGAGATACCTGTCGGGGAGACAGTGACCCACGAGGGGTGAATACTAAAAGGCTCGGAGCTGAGGAAAGCTGCTGAGGACTGTATTTCCAGGGAAAGTCCTGGGACTATCACACTGGGAGTGTATGGGACAGCCAGATGTCGGTGAGACCAAAACACGATGCGTTTATGAGAGTCCAATGAACTGTTATGAGAAAAGCAAGTTATGTTGTGAAGTTCATGGACTGTTGACCTTTTGAATGAATAAAGACCGTCCTTTCTATGTTAAAGTCGGCTTCAGGAGTGGTCACTTAGCGCTTACCATTGTGCTATATTCCCCAAACTATCACAGAACATTCGATCAGCCCGGATGGCAATCCCTCCCACAGGATCCAGCGGGCATGATAGTCATCTAATCTGCCCGACGTGTTTCGTCATTATGACGTCCGGATGAGCTTGGCTCCCTGAGAGAGAATATCTCAATAGTGGATTCTTGGTCACTTGATGTGGATTTCCTCCATTGGAGTTCATCTCCTGGGGCGATGGAGAGGGTAGGTAGCCACTGAAGTAGTATGTAGGCAAAGAGCACTTCCACTTGTGCAATAAAGAATGTGTTGATAGCCAAGTACAACTTTCATAAGCGGAATTCGTGCAAAATGATAATAGGGTTGCTCGTGAGACCCTGTCTTCCAGTCTTAAATCTTATTGGCGTATATTCTAAGTCTGGTGTGCTAATGTGTGAGCAAGCAGTGTGTCTTGCTTGTTGCCCATTATGTAATATGTATGTTCAACACTTCTGAGCTGTTTTCCAGCTTCATCTGCCAAAAAAAGCTTCCTGTTCCAGCCTGGCCTTCTCGAGGTCTTCCAGTGCCACTAGTAGCTCCGGCTACCATAGAGTTGAGTTGAACTGTTGAAGATGCTAATGGAACGTCCATACACAGAAGGTGCCGAGAGCCTTTGGAATGCAACTGCCCTTGGCAATCTGACACAAGTACCCCCCCCCCCTCATAATGTGTTGTTTCACTTTTGCGTGTT
>NW_017306573.1:1329597-1330736 GCF_000935625.1 Nanorana parkeri
GCAATCTGACCCAAGTCCCCCCCCCCCTCATAATGTGTTGTTTCACTTTTGGCAGATTGGAGAAGCTCAGCGCCTCTGTCTGTTTAATGTGATCTGTTTCTGAACATTTCCCTGACTTCCTGTCCCAATGACAACTACACGATGTTGCCAAAAGTATTGGGACACCCCGCCAAATCATTGAATTCAGGTGTTCCAATCCCCTCCATGGCCCCCGGTGTATAGGATGAGGCACCTCGGCAAGCAGACGCTTCTACAGACATTGGTGAGAGAATGGGTCGCTCTCAGGAGCTCAGTGACTACAAGCGTGGTACCGTGATAGGTTGTCACCTGTGCAATAAGTCCATCCGTGACATTTCCCGGCTACTAAATATTCCGCGGTCACCTGTTACTGGTATTATAACAAAGGGGAAGCAACTGGGAACCACAGCAACTCAGCCACGAAGTGGTAGGCCACGTAAAATGACAGAGCGGGGTCAGCGCATGCTGAACCGCACAGTGCGCAGAAGTCGCCAACTGTCTGCAGAGTCAATAGCTACAGACCTCTAAACTTGGTGTGGCCTTCAGATTGGCACAACAACAGTGCGTAGAGAGCTTCATGGAATGGGTTTCCATGGCCGAGCAGCTGCACCCGAGCCTTACATCACCAAGTGCAATGCAAAGCATGGGATGCCGCGGTGTAAAGCGCGCCGCCACTGGACTCTAGAGAAGTGGAGGCGTGTTCTCTGGAGTGACCAATCACGCTTCTCTGTCTGGCAATCCGATGGGCGTGTCTGGGTTTGGCGGTTGCCAGGAGAACGGTACTTGCCTGACTGCATTGTGCCAAGTGTAAAGTTTGGTGGAGGGGGGATTATGGTGTGGGGTTGTTTTTTAGGGGTTGGGCTCCGCCCCTTAGTTCCAGTGAAGGGAACTGGTAAGGAATCAGCACACCAAGACATTTTGGACAATTTCATGCTCCCAACTTTGTGGGAGGAGTTTGGGGACGGCCCCTTCCTGTTCCAACATGACTGCGCACCAGTACACAAAGCAAGGTCCATAAAGACATGGATGGGGGAGTTTGGGGTGGAGGAACGTGACTGGCCGCACAGAGTCCTGACCTCAACCCCATAGAACACCTTTGGGATGAATTAGAGCGGAGACTG
>NW_017306573.1:1332944-1351761 GCF_000935625.1 Nanorana parkeri
TGGAGGCGTGTTCTCTGGAGTGACCAATCACGCTTCTCTGTCTGGCAATCCGATGGGCGTGTCTGGGTTTGGCGGTTGCCAGGAGAACGGTACTTGCCTGACTGCATTGTGCCAAGTGTAAAGTTTGGTGGAGGGGGGATTATGGTGTGGGGTTGTTTTTTAGGGGTTGGGCTCCGCCCCTTAGTTCCAGTGAAGGGAACTGGTAAGGAATCAGCACACCAAGACATTTTGGACAATTTCATGCTCCCAACTTTGTGGGAGGAGTTTGGGGACGGCCCCTTCCTGTTCCAACATGACTGCGCACCAGTACACAAAAGCCGTTAGAGTTCATGTGCGTGTAAAGGCGTCCCAATACTTTTGGCAATATAGTGTATCTTCAGGCTAGAAAGTCTCTCTAGTGGGAACACGTACAGCCATACAAAGCAGGTCCACCTCTTCCCCACTCTACTAAATAAATGGTTTTATTGATGTCTATGTCCTTATCGGAGACAATTCTTGTCTGTATGACACAACAGTGAGAGGGGGAAATCTCTTAGAATGGGCAAAGAGTCACAGCTTGAAGCAAAAAAACAACGTGAAGATGTACAATAAATTATAAATCAAAAAAATGTAAATTCTATAAGTAATGAAACAATAAAAAAACAGAGATCACACCACATCGATAAAGCTAAAATATTCCATATGGGTTGGCTGATCCTTACAGACGGCCTTATCTTTATTGTATGGACATAGCAGTTCAGTCTATAAAACTCCACCATTTCAGTGGCCTCATGTGGTGTGTGTCCTCTGGTGGTGAAGCAGGGCCACTTTCTGCACAAACCGTTTGCCGCATTCCGAACAGGAAAACGGCTTCTCCCCGGTGTGAATCCTCATGTGCTTATCACGGTTCCCTTTATCGGTGAAACACTTTCCACACTCTGAACAGGAAAAGGGCTTCAAGCCGGTGTGAATTCTCTGGTGCCTACCAAGTTTGGATTTCTCAGTGAAGGACTTTCCGCACACAAAACACAAGAAGGGCTTCTCCCCCGTGTGGATTCTCTGGTGGCGAACAAGTTCCGATTTGTTTATATAGGAATTCTCACACTCGGAGCAGGAGAACACTTTACCAATGGTGTGGATTTTCTGGTGCCGAACGAGTTCTGATTTGATCGTGAAGGACTTCGCGCACTCAGAACACACGAAGGGCTTTTCCCCGGTGTGGATTCTTTGGTGTTGAATGAGTTTTGGTTTGTTTATGAAGGACTTCCCGCAATCGGAACACGAGAAGGGCTTTTCCCCGGTGTGGCTTCTCTGGTGTAGAATGAGTGCCGATTGGTATATGAAGGACTTCTCGCACTCGGAACACGAAAAGGGTTTTTCCTTGGTGTGGGTTCTTTGTGGATTTTCTGGGTCGTGGTTTTTAAGAAAGGGTTTTTCACAATCTTGATAAGGATGCAGATTATTGGGAGAAGGTTCCTCGGGAATAGAAGGATTTATCTGCCCTGCTAAGGCTTGGCTGGACATTTGGGATAATAGTACGTGATTTATCTTTGGACTCCCCAGAATTAAATCGACCTGTTGACCTGTTACCATATGATTAGGTTTGGGATGTATATTTTGAGTAACATTGTTTACTCCTGGAGAATATTGTGCCGTGTCATCATCTTCTTTATTATAATCTACAGATACAATAGAACATCCCATTGGGGTATTCCAGCCATTGAGTCCTCCTGTTAATAATAACATCATCATCATCATCATCATGTTCATTGTTCATGTTGTGCAATTAAAAGTCATGTATGTTGGTCTAGTAGCCAGCTGCCATTTGTTGTGGACATGACGTTATATTGAGGAATGGAGATGGACCTTCATATGGTGTACAGTATCTCCTCCTCATTTGTTGGGGACATGACGTTGTATTAGGGAATGGAGATGGACCTTCATATGGTGTACAGTATCTCCTCCTCATTTGTTGAGGACATGACGTTATATTGAGGAATGGAGATGGACCTTCATATGGTGTACAGTATCTCCTCCTTATTTGTTGGGGACATGACGTTATATTGAGGAATGGAGATGGACCTTCATATGGTGTACAGTATCTCCTCCTCATTTGTTGGTCACATGACGTTATATTGAGGAATGGAGATGGACCTTCATATGGTGTACAGTATCTCCTCCTCATTTGTTGGGGACATGACGTTATATTGAGGAATGGAGATGGACCTTCATATGGTGTACAGTATCTCCTCCTCATTTGTTGGTCACATGACGTTATATTGAGGAATGGAGATGGACCTTCATATGGTGTACAGTATCTCCTCCTCATTTGTTGGGGACATGACATTATATTGAGGAATGGAGATGGACCTTCATATGGTGTACAGTATCTCCTCCTCATTTGTTGGTCACATGACGTTATATTGGGGAATGGAGATGGACCTTTCATATGGTGTACAGTATCTCCTCCCCATTTTTTGGGGACATGACGTGTCCTGTGTTCCTTAATGGACAAAATTAAATAAAAACATGAAGTGCTGCATTTTGATATATACTACTGACCTGTACTGATATCTAGAGAAGATCCCTGCTTGGTAATTGTCATAACCATTTCCGCTTCCTTCATAGACAGTTGATTTCCCCTCCCATGCGTCTCTTCTTCCACTTTAACCTCAGTTTTGATATCAAACACCTCTTCCCTCTAAAATCACACAATGTGACACTACACAGAAGAATATAATCTAATACAGTTTGGAGCCAAGATTAAAGTTAGACATTCCCAGTCCCACCTACCTGATCATGGTGGGGGACAGTGAGATCTTCCCGTGTGGAATCCCGGGAATACAGAGGACGGGCACATCTCTCTGGTGGGTTCCTCTTACTGGGTCCATCTGTAGGAAACACACACACTGACTGAATACATTGTTTCTATGTGTGTATCAGATGATGGGGGATCTAGGTGGACCCTCCGTACTGCTCTCTCCTCTTACCCGGTGATGTGAGAGGCGGATCATTCTCCATCATGATGTCCTTGTAGAGATCCCGGTGTCCTTCTACACACTTCCGCTCCTTCATCACACTATACTCCTCCTCTTCTTCTCTTATCTCTTCTTTGACTTGAACATTAAAATAGCTCCAGTTCCCACTCTGAATGTAAAGTTAAAACAAAGCGGTAAAAATGTCTCTTCCATGGAGACATCCTGACACCTTATAGGAACCTGACACACACAATGATACAGTCACCACCCAGACACATCCCTTGTCTGTTCCTGGATCATGTCCCAGAACTCTCGGCACCGCTCACCTCTCCTGTTAGCAGGTCAATAATCTTCTTGGTGACTTCTAGAATCTTCTGGTCATTGTTTCTTTCTGGGATCAGTAGGGAACTAAGAGGGACCATAATGGAGTTCTGTCCACCTCCCGATGTCTTTCTCACAACTATGTCATCCTGTGGAGAGAGATCAGCCATCACTCTATACATTTCCCAATACAAGAAGTTTAAATAAGAGAAGTTGCAACTGTCTACCATTTAGGTCCCTCTTTGCTATGATCTTAAGGTCTCCTTCACGCGTGAATCGTCCGGCACGTGCTGCATGCACGGCCGTATCGAGCAGCGCCCGGGAAGGACAAGTGCTGTGATTAGTACGCAGCCCCCGTCCTTCTCTATGGGAGTACGCGGCCGTACACCGCCCTACGCTCACCCTGTGCACGTCTGTGCGGGTGCGCATACTCGTAAGCTGACAGGATGGATCCGGGCCGGGACCTGCACTTGAGGTGAGCGTAGGGCGGCGTACAGCCGCGTACTTCCATAGAGAAGGTCAGGGCCTGCGTACTAATCACACACAGCACCGGTCCTTCCCGGGAGCTGCCCGATACGGCCGTGCATGCAGCACAGATGAGGCCTTACAGCGGCATTTCACGTTCAGGGTTAATGATATTTCTTCTCTTGCACACGAGCCTTTGAGATGTTTCCAGTCACGTTGTATCGGTCACTACTCGGCTAAGACAATAGCAATCACCGGGCAGGAGACCAAACTGCAGCTTCCTACATGTGCAATGGTGGTTGTGGCATTGGGGAAAAGCTACACTACCTGAAGGCAGCATTGCCGTGTGAAGAGGGCACCAAGAAAACAATTGTCCCCTATGAGCCCTTGCAGTGACCGGCGTTGATCAAGTGCAGAAAAATGCCAGTAACCGCTAATACATTGGAAAGGTCCTCCAGAACGGTCCTGCCTATGGATGGAGCTTGGCCAAAGAAATGTTACATATAAAAAATAATAAAACCAAAAATATCCCCTTGTGGATCTGTCGATGAAATAAAACTGAAGCAAAGTTATTTTTGCCCAGCAGCTATCAATCATAAAAATGTGACAAACTATTCGGGTATTCTCCCAGAATCCTCCTCACCTCTCCGGTCAGCAGGTAGATGATCTCCAGGGTGAGCCGTAATATCCTCTCCGTCAGGTTGTTGCAGTTTGGCTCCATCCCTCGCACTCTGCTCCATTCACTTCCTGCAACAATAGTGCCCATCCCCCCCAATGAGCCATCATGGGTTAAAGGCAAGCTCTTGGAGGATTGGTTCTTCTCAGCCATTTTGTTGTAGCCCAGCAGACTTGCAGGAATACGCTGCTCAGATCTGGGGTTGTCTATTAAAACCCACCAAACTTTTCCGCCAGCTGAGAGCAGGATGGATTGGCATTGAATATGTTAATTTAGTTGCATGCCAACATGTCTTCATATATGAGCTACAATAATATGTCTGCCACCTGATGCTACAATAATATGGCTGCCACCGGGAGCTACAATAATATGGCTGCCACCTGAAGCTACAATAATATATCTGCCACCAGGAACTACAACAATATGGCTGCCACCAGGAACTACAACAATATGGCTGCCACCAGAAGCTACAATAATATGGCTGCCACTAAGAGCATAGCTCATTTATTTAACTACAGGAATGAAGAGAAAGGTGAACCTAATGTTCGAACGCTCTGCCGCCACCAATGACATCACCTTCACCATCGGCAGAGTTTTTGATCCCACAACCCAAATTATTAGACACTATATTACCAAAAGTATTGGGACACCCCGCCAAATCATTGGATTCAGGTGTTCCGTCACATTTCCTGGCTACTACATATTCCGCGGTCACCTGTTACTGGTATTATAACAAGGTGGAAGCAACTGGGAACAACAGCAACTCAGCCAGGAAGTGGTAGACCACGTAAAATGACAGAGCGTGGTCAGCGCATGCTGAAGCGCACAGTGCACAGAAGTCGCCAACTGTCTGCAGAGTCCATAGCTACAGACCTCCAAACTTCGTGCGGCCTTCAGATTGGCGCAACAACAGTGCGTAGAGAGCTTCATGGAATGGGTTTCCATGGCCGAGCAGCTGCATCCAAGCCTTACATCACCATCACCAAAGCGTCAGATTCCGTGGTGTAACGCACGCCGCCACTGGACTCTAGAGTAGGGTTGCCACCCGTCCGGTTTTGACCCGTACAGTCCGGTTTTTGTGTGTTGTGTCCGGGTGCCCAGCCAGCGGGCACCCATACACAAGACACTTAGCGCCAACACCGGCACTTTAAATTTTCTGACAGGTGCGGCTGCCGAGGTCCTTGTCAAGCGCGGTCTCGAGCAGCCGCATCGGCCTGAAACCCGGGTCTTCCTCTGAGGTGGGGGCAGCCTGTGCCTGTGCTTGCAGCTCAGAGAAAGATTCGGGTTTCAGGCCGATGTGGCTGCTCGAGATCGCACTTGACAAGGACCTCGGCAGCCACACATGTGATCGCTCCTCCTCTCTTCTAACTCTGGTGTTCTATCACATAGAGAAGAACGAGGAGACATTCCTCTCTATGTGATAGATCACCAGAGTTAGAAGAGCGGCCTGGCTATAGATCCCCGTGCAGCTGAAGGGAAGGCATGAAGAGGCGGGGACACAGAAAATAGATGAGCTGCAGCGGCAAAGAGCCGACCCAATACTGAACCCTACTAGTATCGGTGCAGATGTCGAGTATTACACGCTGCCCGGCTTCCTGATTGACCTGTGACAAGGGAGCATGGACCTGGCTTCCCGGCCAATTGGGAAGCCGGGCAGCGTGTAAAGACTCGCCACCCGTCATTACACGGCGCCTGGCTTCCCGATTGTCCAGAAAGCCGGCTCCATGCTTTCTAGTCACCCATTGATGAGGGAGCATGGAGACGGCTTACCTGCTAATCGGGAAGCTGGGTGGCGAGTCTTTACACGGGAATGGGACCTCCAGTATTGGTATTCGGTATCAGCGAGTACCGGAAAAAAAAATATCGGTACTCGATACCGAAATACCGCTATGAGTGCATCCCTAGTATTAGTATCTATTCCCAGGTACATTACTCACCAGGAGCTTATCCAGGAACTGGGAATGCTTTCTACAGGCATTCTAGCAACGACCTCCATCAGCAGGAACATGCTATATGTAATGTGCCAGGCCGGTGATTCATCGCTTCTCGGCCTTTTGGCTAAGATCAAGTGTACTATCTGTTCTTATCAGTTGCCGGTGAAGAACGACACTGTCCTTCTAAGGAGAGAGGAGGATGGTGGCTTAGTATTCACTGGCGTAATTGGTGGGTGCCGGAGGAGGTTCAGTCCCTGCTGGATGCGTCAGGCCCTAATGTGTCGGGTAGACCCCAGTGGCGGATGGACCTCCGAAAGTGCTACCTTCTGATGGGAGTGGATGCTTGCTTGGTCTGGCTGGAGGGTTGGCAGAGCCCGTGGTGCTGTGCCCCCTGGGGGTGGCGTCCCAGAGAATCACATTGGGTGTGGGACCCCAACACTGATTCACTGTCACATGGACACGGCACCTTAGCAGTTTCTGCACAGCGCCTCCGGTGACAGGCCTTATGGCTAGTCCGGGGCAATATTTTTGCACTCCGGCCCCTAAGGCCTGTCAGCGTGGTGCACTGGCACTTTATTTATTGCACTCTATGCACAATTGGCACATTTTTGATTGAAAATTTTTACCCACAGATGCTGAGGGTGCGGGTACCTTCTGGGCCCATTCCTGATGTGGGGAGGAGATTCTGTGCCCTCATATAGGGTTCTCTGTCTACTCCCACTTGTAGGGGGTTTCTCTTCGGGAGATCCCCCAACCTAGTATTTGTGGGACCTGTTTCGGCCCAGAGGATTGGGGTCCGCCGGCCTTCGGGTTGGTGGAACAAAGTATTCCTAGCCCCTGTCAGGAGCCATGCGCCCCGGGGGGTTGGGAAATTGTGGCCCTTTCTTTTCAAAGAAGGACCAAGTGTTTCATTGTGATTATGTACCTCGCCTTACATATCATGGCATGCGAAGAACGAGCATTTGTCATCAGTGGTAACAGTACCTTTGAAACAAAACAAAAACCCCACGCCACGGTTTACCAATAAGAACTTTATTGCTGTCACGCAATGCATATAAGAAGAAAAAGGGACAGCCCGAACCCCCGTTATTGTTCCCTGAGAACGTCAGTAATGAAAGTGGAAATCCAGCCAAAAAAATAACCGTTGGGACAGAACGTAGAAGGTGAGAACCTCCATCAGGTTATTGTCATCTGTACCCCTGATGAGGAATTTCTCTTCTTGTCCCAGTGACAACTATCTTGGGGACAGGAAGCCCCTCCAGTGGGGACACTTACAGCCCACCAAAAAAACAAAAAATTCCGTTAAACCTTTCCCCCACTCTACTAAATAAATGTTTCTTTTTTGTTGCCTCTGTCCTTTGTTGGAGAGATTTCCTCTCGATTCTTGCCTGCACGGCACAACAGGAAGAGGGGGGACGATCCCCCGAAGTGGACAGAGAGGGAACAGTTGAGTTTTAAGAAAAACTACAACACGAATATGCACAATAAAGTATAAATTGAAACACGGACTTTCCGTAAGTAATGAAATCAGAGATGACTCTAGGGACGTAGCCCTTCAACCTATGAAACTGCACCGTTGGTTTATTTCAGAGGCCTTCGCAGGTGTGTTTCCTCTGGTGGAGGACCAGTGTCACTTTCTGCGCAAAGCATTTGCCGCATTCCGGACAGGCAAACGGCTTCTCCCCGGTGTGGATTCTCATGTGCTTGTCACGGTTCCCTTTGCTGGGGAAGCGCTTCGCACAATCGGGACAGGAATATGGCTTCTCGCCGGTGTGGACTATCTGGTGCCTATTGAGTTGCGATTTGTCGATGAAGGACTTTCCGCACACCCCACACGAGAAGGGCTTCTCCCCGGAGTGGATCCTCAGGTGCTGAATGAGTCTCGATTTGTTTATGAAGGACTTATCACACTCGGAACAGGAAAAGGGTTTCTCGGCGGTGGGGATTCTCTGGTGGACAATCAGCTCGTGTGTTCTTACGAACGGCTTTTCACGATCCTGAAAACAAAGGCAAATTATTAGGAGAATGTTTCTCAAGATTAGAAAGATCTGCAATGTGAAGGCTTGGTCGGACATTTGGGATAATAACAAGCAACTTATCTTTGGGTTCCTCAAAATTAAACCCATCTGTTGGTCTTACCATATGGATAGGCTTGTCATGTATATTTTGAATGCTTACTCTAGGAGAATATTGTGCCATGCCATCATCTTCTTTATTATAATCTGCAGATAACATAAGACGTTCCTCTGAGCTATTCCAGCCATCGTTTCCTCCTGTTGGAATATTTGTTTATATATTAATAAAAAATATATTAAACAATAATAATAAAAAGCATTGTCATTGTTCATATATCGCAGTTAGGTAAAGTGAAAACAACATGGTTGGTCACATGACGTTATATTGAGGAATGGAGATGGACCTTCATATGGTGTACAGTTATATTGGGGAATGGAGATGGACCTTCATATGGTGTACAGTATCTCCTCCTCACTTGTTGGGGCCATGACGTTATATTGAGGAATGGATGGACCTTCCATATGGTGTACAGTATCTCCTCCTCATTTGTTGGGGCCATGACGTTATATTGAGGAATGGAGATGGGCCTTCATATGGTGTACAGTATCTCCTCCTCATTTGTTGGTCACATGACGTTATATTGGGGAATGGAGATGGACCTTCATATGGTGTACAGTATCTCCTCCTCATTTGTTGGTCACATGACGTTATATTGAGGAATGGATGGACCTTCCATATGGTGTACAGTATCTCCTCCTCATTTGTTGGGGCCATGACGTTATATTGAGGAATGGAGATGGACCTTCATATGGTGTACAGTATCTCCTCCTCATTTGTTGGAGCTAGCTAGCTAATTTAATTATTTCACAGCACACTGCATCTTGACTAAAAATGTGTGTAAATTTTGGCAAATTTGTCATCATTTTCTGTCAATGACTAAACTTGATAAAAATAAATTAAAAAGGTGGAAATAAAATTGACGTAAAATAAAACTGGAAAGTGCTTTGTATAGATTACACTCACCTGAGCTGACGTCTAGAGAAGAGTCCTCCTTGCTCATGGACATCCTAACCCCGTCATCTTTCGCAGACTGTTGGTCATCCGTACCATACGGCTCTTCTTCCTCTATAACCACAATTTTTATACCCATCACTTCTTCCCCCTAAAATCAGAAAATGATTGTGAGTAATATTATTCGGAGACGACTACTAGAGGAAGAGAGAACCAAGTCTGAGTGTGACTTCCTCAGTCCGGTCTACCTGATCGTGGTGATGGATGGTGTGACCTTCGTTTGTTAGATCCCGGGAATACAGAGGACGGGGACATCCCTCTGGTGCGTTTCTGTTATTATCTTTATCTGGAAAACACAAACACACACACACTGACTGAATACATTGTTTCTATGAACCCCAACATTGTTCCCTGAGAACTTCAGGATTTAAAGTGGAAATCCAGCCCACAACTTTTTGTTTTTTTTCTATTTTTGACAGACGGGGGAAAGTTGGCGGCTCTATTGGGTTACTTTCCTTCTTGTCTTATGATGGGAACAGGAAGACTCTCCAATGGGAACATGTACAGCTTTAAAAAGCAGATCAAACTCTTCCCCACTACTAAAAAAAATTGTTTTATTGATCCCTATGTCCTTACCGGAGAGATTTCCTCTCAATTCTTGTCTATAGGGATGCACCGAGTACCAATATTTGTATTTTCAGTACTCGCCAATACCGAAAGTCCCATTAAAGGAGAACTATGAGGAGAGTGAAAATCACTCATCCACATAGTTGGAGCCGACCTGTGACAATGAGACTGTCACACGTCGGCTCAGTAGATCGGGAAGTGAGCGAACACATACCGGCGCTCGCTCACTTCTCGATCCTGTCCCTGGCTGTCACTCACGGCTCCCTGCAGGGATTCCCCCCCTCTCCGATCCTACAGCGCTGACTGGCAGAACGGACAGGGGAGGGTACAGTTGGCTCCGCCTCTAGATAGGCAGAGCCAGCTGTCAATCATGCAGCTGGGTGGATCTTGACAGTAATGTCGGGATCCGTCCGGCTGCGGCGGTCTCAGTATACCGCGAGTTGTAGCTCCTTATATACTGAGCTTTGGGTCACGGGAGGACGTTAGTCTATGTCCTCCCGTGACCCTGAGGAGAACTATAGGGGAAAACACTGACCCCATCGTTCTCCTTTAAGGAAGCCAGGAGGCTTCCCGATTGGGCGGGAAGCCGGCTCCATGCTCACTCGTCGCAAGTGATTAGTATAAGCTGCCCAATCAGGAAGCCGGGCAACGTATCATTACACGGGGCCTGGCTTCCTGATTGCCCGGGAAGCTGGCTCCCTGCTCCCTCGCCATCAGATGACGAGGGAGTATGAAGCCGGCTTTCTAGCCAATTAGGAAACTGGGCAGCGTGTAATGACTCGCTGACCGGCTTCCTGATAGCGGAAGTATCGGCCTAGGCATCAGCACCGATGTACTCGCCCAAATACTCGGCAACGATACCGATACTAGTATCGGTGCATCGCCACCTGGCTTCCTGATTAGCCGGGAAGTATGTAAAGACTCGCCCCTCAGCTTCCCGATCAGCAGGGAAGCCGTCCCCATGCTTCTCGTCACCAGGTGACGAGAAAACATGGAGCCGGCTTTCTGGCCAATCAGGAAGCCGGGCGCTGTGTAATACCGCGGCACCTGGTTTTCCCGATTGGCCGGGAAGCCGCCTCCATGCTCCCTCGTGTAATGACTCGCTGCCCGGCTTCCTGATACCGGAAGTATTGGGCTAGGCATCGGAGCATCGCCCAAATACTCGGCATCGGCACCGATACTAGTAATGGTATCGGTGCATCCCTAAATATTACAGCCACACACACAGGACAAACATTCACAGATATGCGCAGGGTGAAGGGCGCTACAAACTCTTTATCAATCAACCCCTACGTATCCCTTTCTGCACCAAACATTGGCCCCATTCTGGACAGCAAGATGGTTCCTCACCGGTGTGAACTCTCATATGCTTGTCACGGTTCCCTTTACTGGGGAAGCGCTTCCCGCACTCGGGACAGGAATACGGCCTCTCGCCCGTGTGGATTTTCTGGTGCCTATTGAGTTGGGACTTATCGATGAAAGACTTTCCGCAAATGAAACACGGGCATGGCTTTATCCCGGTGTGGATCCTCAGGTGCTGAACGAGCCTTGACTTGTTGATGAAGGACTTCTCGCACACAGAACACGTGAAGGGTTTCTCCAGGGTGGGGACTCTCTGCTGGGCCATCAGCTCGTGTTTCTTTATAAATGATTTTTCACAAGTCTGGAAAAAAAATAAAAAAGCAAATTTATGAGGAGAGTCCTCAGAATTAGAAGGATCTGGCAAGTTCTCTGCACCGTGAAAGCTTGGCTGGATATTTGGGGTATTAGTGTGTGGATTCGGTCTTTGGGCTCCTCAGATTTAAGCTGATCTGGTGATCTTACCATGCGATTAAATGTGTTATGTAACGTGTGAGTGGCAATGCTTACTCCGGGAGAATACTGTGCCATGCCGTTATCTTCTGTATTATAATCTGCAGATAAAAGGAGACGTCCCTCTGGGGTTATCCAGCCATTGCGTCCTCCTGTTGGAAATATTTTTTTATATTTTATATTATTAATAAAATAAATATTATTTTATTATTAATATATACTATATAATAATAATAGCAGCATTTTAATTGCTCATATTACGCAGTTAGGAGTCATGTATGTTGGTCTACTAGACAACTGTTCCCCAGATCACTGGAGAGGAATTAGGTACAACAGCAGTACATCAGATAAGGTGGACAACGCAACCAAAGCAACTATAGCACACTGGAAGGAGGTGTACATACACTAATTACATTAATATAGTGAAGAACAGAAATGGACCTTCCTTCACCTCATTTGTTGGGATCACGATGGACCTTTCATATGGTGTACAGTATCTCCTCCTCATTTGTTGGGGACATGACGTTATATTGAGGAATGGAGATGGACCTTCATATGGTGTACAGTATCTCCTCCTCATTTGTTGGGGACATGACGTTATATTGAGGAATGGAGATGGACCTTCATATGGTGTACAGTATCTCCTCCTCATTTGTTGGGGACATGACGTTATATTGAGGAATGGAGATGGACCTTCATATGGTGTACAGTATCTCCTCCTCATTTGTTGGTCACATGACGTTATATTGAGGAATGGAGATGGACCTTCATATGGTGTACAGTATCTCCTCCTCATTTGTTGGGGACATGACGTTATATTGAGGAACGGAGATGGACCTTTCGTATCGGGTATAATACCTCCAAGGCACGGGATGTAGTATAAGTACACTGGATATTTGTCCAACATCTCATAACAGGCCAACTTTATTCTTTCAATGGACAGCGCATCCTGCCTGAAACAGTCGTGTGAAGGTTTGCTGATTTTTCATCATCTTTGGTCAATCTGCATAACCAAACTTCAAACTGAAAATGAAAAAGGGGAGGTTCTCCATTCTTTGTATATAATGCTTACCTGTGCCGACATCCAGAGAAGATTTCTCCTTGGTAATAGCCCCCATAATATCATCATATTTTATAGGCTGCTGATCATCCCTCACATACGAGTCTTCTTCCTTTTTCACCACAACGTTCATACCCATAACTTCCCCCTAAAATGAGACATTTTGATGAGCACTATTATGATAAGACCACACAGAAGAATATCATCTAATACAGTTGAGACAAATTTGGAGTTTGACATCGTCAATCCTATCTACCTGATCATGGTGAGGGATCTCATGATGTTCCTGTGTGGAATCCCGGGAATACAGAGGACGGGGACATCTCTCTGGTGGGTTCCTCTTACTGGATCCATCTGTAGGAAACACACACACTGACTGAATACATTGTTTCTATGTGAGTATCAGATGATGGGGGATCTAGGTGGACCCTCCGTACTGCTCTCTCCTCTTACCCGGTGATGTGAGGGGCGACTCATTTTCCATCACAACGTCCTTGTAGAGATCCCGGTGTCCTTCTACACACTCCTGCTCCTTCTCTTCTCCTTCTTTTCTTTCTTCTTTGATACGAACTTTAAAATTGGTCAACTTTCCGCTCTGAACGAAAAACAAATAAGTTAACAAGGTCTCTGCTTTTCCATGGAGACATCTTGACATTCCATAGAACCTGACGCACGCAATGATAGTCACCATCCAGATGCATTCCCTTGTCTGTTACTCCCATAAATTCCTCACCTCTCCTGTCAGGAGGTCAGTGATCTTCTTGGTGATTTCTAAAATCTTCTCTTCGTTGTTTCTTCCTGGATCCAGTAAGGAACGTAGAGGAACCATAATGGCGTCCTGTCCATCTCCTGCTGGCTTATTCACCACTATGTTTTCCTGTGAGGAGAGATCAGCCATCACTGTATACAATTCCTACTACGGACAATGATATTATTATTATTATACAGTCATTATATGGCGCCAACAGTTTGCGCAGCGCTTTACAATATAAGGAAGACATTACAGTCACAATACAATTCAAGACAAGATGGTAAGGAGGGCCCTGCCCCTGAGGTCTTACAACCTAAAAGGGGAGGGGCCAGTGATACATGAGGAGGGAGCTTTGTGGGGATTAATTGTTTGAGAACATGATGGTTCAGCAGTTAGGTTGAGGTGGGATCGGCTTCCCTGAAGAGATGAGTCTTAAGGGATCGCCTAAAGGCAGTCATTGTGGGAGATAGAAGGATAGGTTGGGGTAGAGAGTTCCATAGGATGGGAGACACTCTAGTGAAGTCCTGGAGGCGAGCATGGGAGGAGTTGACTAGGGAGCTGGAAAGCAGGAGGTCTTGTGAGGAGCGGAGGGGACGGTTAGGGTAATACTTTGAGATGAGGTTGGAGATATAGCCGGGGCCAGAGTTGTGGATGGCTTTGTACGCGGTTGTTAATACTTTGAATTTTATCCTTTCGGCTATTGGAAGCCAGTGTAGGGATTGACAGAGGGGGTGGGGGATGGAAGCCAGTGGAGGGATTGGCAGAAGGGGGTTGCAGACACTGAGCGGTTGGTTAGGTGGATGAGTCTAGCAGCTGTGCTCATGATAGACTGAAGGGGGGATATCCTGTGTAGAGGTCGGCCAATGAGGAGGGAGTTGCAATAGTCCAGACGAGAGATGATATTTCTTCTCATCTTTGCAAACAAGGTTTTGAGTTGTTTGTAGTCATACTGTATGGGTTGCTACTCTGCCAAAGCAATAGCACTCGCAGTGCAGGACATCCAACCTCATCTTCTTGTACTGATCTTCTAGGGGCCAAGTTTGGCGTTTCCTCCTTATGATGCGGTGGTGCGAGGTCATATGGAAGGGACTTTTCTAAAGATAGTGAAAGTGAGTGTCTGATATACCAACCCTTCACCTGGAACATAGCGTACAGAACATACACACGTCAGGCAGCGGGTCACCAAGTGTCTACACCTCTGAGCACGACCTAACTGTCCTGAACGCTCCCAAACCACTCTTTACAGTGGACGTTTACCAATGAAGCGATAACTCCCCGCAGGGAGCCGCTGATTGCCCGGTCCTCATCTTGTCAGTCTAGGGGTTAATTTTCAGCCGCACACATTAGCACTAACCGCCCATAAATTGATGTCCACTTCAGGATTATGATGCTACTTGAACAGTTTATTGAACATACTCTGTGGGAGAGAGGGTATAGGGTCTAGGTGCACAGGCCTCCTTAGCTCCAGACTCAAGAAGACATGGCGATCTACCAGTGATCGCTAAGCGATCGACTGGTAGATCGCGATCGACCTTGTGGCCACCCCTGCTTTAGGGTGTACAGCTCCACCTTTATGAAAGAACACCGACCCCACTCCAAAGTCCATGAAATCCCGGGCACTTCACTGATCCTGGTTCTTCCATCTTTCAGGCATTCTCCTGCCAATAGGCCTCCCAGGAAGCTTCTCCTACAGCCATTTAGCCAATTACACCCCCGGGCTTCTGCCTAACCTGGGGGGCAGGCCGAACAGGACCCAACCTTAGTCCATGGCTAGTCCAGGCAAGAGAGAGAGAGCACATGGCAGCTCCCACCCATATATGTACACTTTGTCAGCAGACACCACTGGCTGCTGTATTGGCTGTCCCCCAATATGACAGAGTCTCACTCCGTCCAGGGGGGTACAGACAAGGTTAGACACCTGGGAATTAACCATGTGCTGGCTGCTACAAATCCAGCCAGGCTGTCTACAGCCCTGGCTATCACTAAATGCATGGTAGTCACATCACAAAAGGTGATGGGCCTGTGACGGACCCCCGTACTCAGGATGAGTATGTCCGCCGCTGTCTTCTTCCTTGCTGAGGAGATCTTGCAACCTGAAGATCCTTAGCTCCCAGTTTCCCCAGTCACTAGCCAAGGCTTGAGTGTAGGTGAAACAAACTCTGATTTATTGAGAAACTGCACAAACATTTATACAGCAAGTGATCAGATCAGAATATAATCCCATCACATCCCCCTCCCCAGAAATCCTGTCTTCACAACACCACAGGTGTCCACCTGCTAAATAGCTCCAGACAGCCATAGCAGGAGACTGGCCAGAATGTCATTGTTCTGAGCTCCCTCAGAGAACAATGGGAGATAACGAGGGATGGTGCTGATGGTCTTTTCATAACCAGGTCACACAGTATAACGCACTCAAACATAACCCAACACCAATACACATTTAACTCATGAACTCATCACCATGTCGTCACATAGCTCCCCCAAGTTAAAGGATGGCAGACCCAGTGAGACCCTCTACGGGTCCACTTGGGGATGTCCATGCTGTTAGTCACCCTTCCAGTTCTGATTGGCGGGATAGTCCATCAGCATTGGCATTGTGTCTCCAGAGCTGAATTGTGAAGTTGGAGGGCTGTAGGGCCAGGCTCCACCACAATAGCTGTCCATTGGTCCCGGACACCCAGTTCAACCAAACAAGGGGGGTCTCCTTAATCCTAGGTCCATAGTCACTGGGAAGGAGGCTGGCCGCCAGCCCCCTCCAGGAGCCCAGGTCACGGTGGGTTCCATGACATTTCTTCCCCACCAAAGGTAGTCTAATTAGGTCCCAGTCCCCCAAATGGTCTTGACCTGCATTTGTCAGGCTGCATAAGTCCACATATTCCATCCGAAGGACATCCTGCCACTGCTGCTGGGGAGGAAGGACAATCACCTCCTCTTCCTGTATCCCAATTTGTTGCTGGGGAGGGAGGACGACAAACCTCCTCTCCCGGATTGCTGATCTGCCACTGGGGAGAGAGGTTGACTACCTCTTCTCCCTGGCACTCTGTTGCCAGCTCTTCAGCTGGGATTAGTAGTTCCTCTGCATCAGCCTGCTGTAGGGGAGAGGGGCTGCCTGCCCTGGCTCCCTGAAGCTTCAGGAGGTGTTGCCGGTGGTGGGCAGAGGTCAACAGCGCTCTGCTCTGATGCCAGATCTTCTGCTGGGTCTAGTAGTTCTACTACATCGGCCTGCTGTTGGGGAGAGGGGCTGCCTGCCCCAGCTCCCTGGAACTCACTCTGCTGTTGGGGAGAGAGGTCAGCTACCTCTTCTCCTTGCAACTCTCTCAGCCGCTGGGGAGAGAAACTGTCTGCCTCCTCTTCCTTGAACCCTGTTGCCAGCCCTTCAGCTGGGAAGTAAAATTCAATTTTGGTGGCCTTGCACAGAGACTCAAGGCCCACTGATTGTTGTAGGCAGAGGCCCATGGTGCTCTGTCCTGATAGGTGATCAGATCAGAATATAGTCCCATCACATCCCCCCTCCTCAGAAATCCTGTCTTCACAACACCACAGGTGTCCACCTGCTAAATAGCTCCAGACAGCCATAGCAGGAGACTGGCCAGAATGTCATTGTTCTGAGCTCCCTCAGAGAACAATGGGAGATAACGAGGGATGGTGCTGATAGTCTTTCCATAACCAGGTCACTCAGTATAACGCACTCAAACATAACTCAACACCAATACACATTTAACTTATAAATTAATCACCGTGTCGTCACAGGGCCCTACACCAATATAAAAGTGCATCATATAGCTTACATTTCAGAAAGATGCATCTACCCTCGCCATCTAGAAACGTAAGCGGTGCCAACTGCCACCCCTAGGGGTGTACAAGGGAGATTCTTACTAGAAAACCATGTCTTGTAGTATCAGGAGGATAAGATGGGGATCTTAGAACTGGTTTCCTGTAAAAACAGGACCTGATCTGTGCATAGTAGGAGCCCCGAGATCTTTTTTTTTCCCCAGGTCGCTGAGCCCCGGTACTTTAAAAAGGAACTCACAATGTACATACACCTCACTTTATTAGGTACACCTGTTCAGTTGCTTGGTAACACAAATTGCTAATCAGCCAATCAAATGGCAGCAACTCAATGCATTCCGGCATTTAGGACGTGGCGAAGACGACTCGCTGAAGTTCAAACTGAGAATGGGGAAGAAAGGGGATCGAAGTGACTTTAAACGTGGCGCGGTTGTTGGTGCCAGGCGGGCTGGTCCGAGTAGTTCTGGGATTTTCACGCACAACCATCTCTCTGGCACGAAAAAGAGAAAATATCCAGCGAGCGGCAGTTGTGTGCATGAAAATGCCTTGTTGAGGTCAGAGGAGAATGGCCAGAGTGGTTTGAGATGATAGAAAGGCAAGAGGAACTCAATCTGAGGTATGCAGAATACCATCTCTGAACGCACAACACGTCCAACCTTGAAGCAGATGGGCTACAGCAGCAGAAGACCACACCGGGCGCCAACAACATGAAAGCATGGATCCATCCTGCCTTGGTTCAATGGTTCAGGCTGGTGGTGGTGGTGTAAGGTTGTGATACTTTTGGCCCATGATGCTATCATGTCAATATGGACCAAAATCTGTGAGGAATGTCTCCAACACCTTGTTGAATCTATGCCACAAAGAATGAAGGCAGTTCTGAAGGCAAAAGGGGGTCCAACTTAGTACTAGCAATTGGCCCGGTGAGTGTATATGCGCCATGATGTTGAGGAACAAGGGACACAATTGGGGGCTACCACCACATCTGGCATCCGGAAGCAGAGAATGTATAAAAAGACGGTTGAATGAGGATAGAAAGTCTAGTGGGCCTGGGGTTTTAGGCCCATGCAAAACTCTACACATGCCCAAGCGGAACTCTGAGGGCTCCTATCCGCAGATAGAGCAGCCTTGTGTCCCGGGGACACAACGACGGAAAGGTCAAATGGAGGATTGAGATATATATATATGAGGTTTACCCAGAACCAGGAGGTCCACAACAAGAAAACAAGGATCACCAGTGGTCTGTAAGTCATAAGAAACAAACGCCCAACATCATGTGAAGAAGTAAATAGATTGCACTTTGGGTTGGTAGGACTCTCCCCTCTCCCGAGATACTTTATATGATCATTTATGTCTATAGGTACTTCGCAACACTGTGAGCTTGCAACCCCCCCCCCCCCC
>NW_017306573.1:1352235-1357146 GCF_000935625.1 Nanorana parkeri
CCCCCCCCTTACCACCACCACCACCACAACCTTCCCAAAGAGACCTCACACACGTGGGAATCCAGGTGATCTGAACTCCGGTCTCTTTGTGATTTGAAAAAGACCCACTGTGCAGATGAGGAGAGCCTGTACTCCTACTATATGCCTTCCCCTCTCTCCCCCCAGCCACGAAAAACACACGCATTCCACCCCCAGTGGCCTGTATAGTAAGCTTGAGGACAGGTCCAATGGCCAAATGGCTCATAGTTCAATAGCAGAGCGAGGCAGGGGAGCCAGGAGAAGGCCCATATCCATGAAGACATAAAAAAGGTAGGGGTAAGAGGATTAACAGTAGAGAGAGTGGGAGGGTGGAGAGCTGGGTGGCATGTGCCCCGGGTGCTGCTTTAGGAGGGGTGCCGCTGGGTGTGTGAATGGAGAACTTCTCAGAAAAAGCGACCATGAGCAACCAGCGGCAACGCTCCTCTGTACGAGGGATCGGGGTACGCATTCCTAATAACTTCAGGGAACAGCTCGAAATGTCAGAGTTACCAGACGTATTGGTGGCAAGCTGCCATTACTCAGACTGCTGGGACGCAGGACGTTTACCCGGGGCCCTGCAGCCGCGAGAGAAGGAAGGAAGGAAGAAGAAGAGTGAGAAGGAAGAAGACGGAAGGAAGGAAAGAAGGAGAGACGGAAGGAAGGAAAGAAGGAGAGACGGAAGGAAGGAAAGAAGGAGAGACGGAAGGAAGGAAAGAAGGAGAGACAAAAGGAAGGAAAGAAGGAGAGACAAAAGGAAGGAGAGACGGAATGAAGGAGAGACAGAAGACGGAAGGAAGGAAAGACAGAAAACGGAAGGAAGGAAAGAAGGAGAGACAGAAGGAAGGAAGGAGAAAAGGAAGGAAGGAGAGACGGAAGGAAGGAAGGAGAGAAGGAAGGAAGGAGAAAAGGAACGAAGGAGAGACGGAAGGAAGGAAGAAGAGAGAGAAGGAAGGAAGGAGAGAGAAGGAAGGAAGGAAGAAGAGAGAGAGAAGGAAGGAAGAAGAGAGAGAAGGAAGGAAGAAGAGAGAGAAGGAAGGAAGGAAGAAGAGAGAGAGAAGGAAGAGACGGACGGAAGAAGAGAGAGAGAAGGAAGAGACGGAAGGAAGGAGAGACGGAAGGAAGGAGAGACGGAAGGAAAGAAGGAGAGACGGAAGGAAAGAAGGAGAGACAGAAGGAAGGAAGGAGAAAAGGAACGAAGGAGAGACGGAAGGAAGGAAGGAGAGAAGGAAGGAAGGAAGAAGAGAGAGAAGGAAGGAAGAAGAGAGAGAAGGAAGAAGAGAGAGAGAGAAGGAAGGAAGAAGAGAGAGAGAAGGAAGGAAGAAGAGAGAGAGAAGGAAGGAAGAAGAGAGAGAGAAGGAAGGAAGAAGAGAGAGAGAAGGAAGAGACGGAAGGAAGAAGAGAGAGAGAAGGAAGAGACGGAAGGAAGGAGAGACGGAAGGAAGGAAGGAGAGACGGAAGACGGAAGGAAAGAAGGAGAGACAGAAGGAAGGAAGGAAGGAGAAAAGGAACGAAGGAGAGACGGAAGGAACGAAGGAGAGAAGGAAGGAAGAAGAGAGCGAGAAGGAAGGAAGAAGAGAGAGAGAAGGAAGGAAGAAGAGAGAGAGAAGGAAGGGAGAAGAGAGAGAGAAGGAAGGGAGAAGAGAGAGAGAAGGAAGGGAGAAGAGAGAGAGAAGGAAGGGAGAAGAGAGAGAGAAGGAAGGAAGAAGAGAGAGAAGGAAGGAAGAAGAGAGAGAAGGAAGGAAGAAGAGAGAGAGAGAGAGAGAGAGAAGGAAGAGAGAGACGGAAGGAAGGAAAGAAAGAATGAGAGACAGTAGGAAGCAAGGAACAAGAGACAGAAGGAAGGAAGAAGAGAGAGAGAAGGAAGGAAGAAGAGAGAGAGAAGGGAGGGAGAAGAGAGAGAGAAGGGAGGGAGAAGAGAGAGAGAAGGGAGGGAGAAGAGAGAGAGAAGGGAGGGAGAAGAGAGAGAGAAGGGAGGGAGAAGAGAGAGAGAAGGGAGGGAGAAGAGAGAGAGAAGGGAGGGAGAAGAGAGAGAGAAGGGAGGGAGAAGAGAGAGAGAAGGGAGGGAGAAGAGAGAGAGAAGGGAGGGAGAAGAGAGAGAGAAGGGAGGGAGAAGAGAGAGAGAAGGAAGAGACGGAAGGAAGGAAAGAAAGAATGAGAGACAGTAGGAAGCAAGGAACAAGAGACAGAAGGAAGGAAGGAGAGACGGAAGGAAGGAAGGAGAGCACTGTGCCTGTTTATATCGGTCAGATACTGCACTAATTTGGGTCTATTTATATATATTGTTGTTTGTCACAAGATTCACCAGACTTTCACCCTGCATTCACACATATTTCCTCCCGAGTACAATATGTGAATCTAGGGTGAATGCTGTGTAAACCTCGGGTGAAAGCATGTACAATTATTCCCCCTGCGTATAGCGCGGCCCGGACACAACTTATTTCTCACCAGTCTTGTCGCCGGGTATAACAATATTAAGTTTCTTCCATTTGTTGGTGAAGAAATGTTACTAAATAACAATAAACAATCGGCAACTTCCCGGTGATTTGTTGCAGAAATTGCCGGAAACCTTTCTTATTTTTTCAAGCGATAATCAATCAAAAAGCATCAAAACACCCTTGTGGGGCGCGTTCCCAGAATCCTCCTCACCTCCCCGGTCAGCAGGTAGATGATCTCCAGGGTGAACTGTAATATGTGCTCGGACAGACGGTTGCAATCTGGCTCCATCGCTCGCACTCTGTTTCATTCACTTCCTGCAACAATAGTACCCATCCCCCAATGATCAGCACCATGGGTAAAAGGCAGGCTCTTCAGCGATTGGTTCTTGGGAGCCATTTTGTTGTAGCCCAGCAGACCTGGAGGCACACATGCTGTTCAGGATAAAACAATGCTCAAACCTAAAAGTTATCCATTAAATCCTTGCCAAAATGTGCTGTCCACTGAGAGCGGGAGGAATTTGTGACCTATGTGACATATTCATAAAGTTGTATGCTAACATGTCTTCATGTATGGGCTACAACAAAATGGCTGCCACCGTGAGCTACAACAAAATGGCTGCCATCAGGAACTACAATAATATGGCTGCCAAACAGGAGCTACAATAATATGGCTGCCTCCAGGCACAACAACAAAATGGCTGCCAAAAGGAGCTACAACAATATGGCTGCCACCTGGAGCTAAAACAATATGGCTGCCACCTGGAGCTTATCCTCATTGATTACCTACAGGGGTAGCCAAACTCCGGCCCTCCAGCCGCGGTGAAACTACAAATCCAATCATGCTTTTGCCTCTTCAAGTCATGTATGTGGCTGCCAAAATGAGCCACAACAAAATAGCTGCCAACAGGAGCTACAATAATATGGCTGCCAACAGGAGCTACAATAATATGGCTGCCAAACAAAAGCTTCATTGAGGATAAGCTCCTACAGGGTGGGGCAAACTGTGACCTTCATGCCATTGTAGAACTACAAGTCCCATAAGGCATTGCAAGACTCTACAGCCGCAGATATAAATGTGATGGGATCTCTAGTTTCGCCACAACCAGAGATGCGAAGTTTGCCTACCCCTGACATACAGGAATGCATGGAAAGGGGTACCCGGTGTCCCAGTCCTCTGTTGCCCCAATGACATCACCATCAGGGAAGGGTTTTGTATACTTGTGCACCACAACCCAAATTATAATATGTGTACATGGCGACCCGGCCTTACGCTGAAACGTCCCCGTTGCTTGCAGCTAGACTGTAGTCAGCCTGAGCTTTGTTTATGTTCTCTGGGTTCAATAGGTTACACCTATGCCCAGGGACATTGATTGCTTCTGCCTGTTGCTGTGAGACGATACAACGGGGGGAATTTATCGAATGCTTTGCGTCTTTCTTCAGAAAAATCACGCTCAGGCCCGAGCTTCATCTTCCTCACAGACGGCATGACGTTTCCTCCTAGTATTCCTGATACTACAGTGAATCCATATTGCCTTCCACACAGTTCAGGTTTCCAGTGCCAGAGGATGCAGAGTAGCCCCCGGAGCATCACCGAGCCATCACCATGGTTACCTGTAGGCAGAGCGTTCTTTTCAGCGTATGCTTCATCCTTCAGACAAGACTGGAACTTTTTGGCCCTATGGGCCAGTGGTATCTACAGAAGAGAATCCCGAGCAGTGGTCCTCAACCTGTCTAACCTCAGGACCCACATCTGTCCTCGGTCATTAAGTCGCGACCCAAGTCACACTGCAATGGAACGCACGGCATGTCAGTACCGCGATTTCCGGTCAGAGCCGTAGCTAGCTCCTTTTGCGCCCAAGGCAAGAACAGAAAATTGTGCCCCCCCCTCCAGAACAACAGGTGGATGTGTGATGTCACCCAACGCTGCGCACGAAAAGGAAGTGATGTAAAGCATCTGTGTCCCCAGTTTTTTTACAAACATTGGAGTGATCAGCTATCACTCCAGTGTTTGCTCTGCAGAGGATTGGTAAATATCACTGATATTTAACGATCCTCCCGCTCAATGGCAACAGAAGCGAGGGGGCACAGCCAGGCCAGTCCTGACACTGACAGACACAGACTACCACAGGATTTGGATTCTTCTCTCTGTCATGACCTCCCTTCATTGCCCGTTGCAATTTATCAATGGTGGGTACCCGTACCCGCTGACAGACAAGTGACATAACTCTCAGTAACATAACCTTCTCCAAGTTCAGAGGCGAAACTAGAAACCTCAGGGCCCCCGGTGCAAGAAACCATGAAGGGCCCCCCACTCCATATTTTTATTTATTTAATTTTTACCTTTTTTTTCTCCGTCTTTCCTTCTCTCTCTCTCCGTCCTTCCTTCTCTCTCTCCGTCCTTCTCTCTCTCTCTCATTTGTATTCATGTATTCCTGTCCAATCTATCTTGTTATTTGCG
>NW_017306573.1:1358639-1364688 GCF_000935625.1 Nanorana parkeri
CCTTTCTTTCCTCCGTCCTTCCTTCTCTCTCTCTCCGTCCTTCCTTCTCTCTCTCCGTCCTTCTCTCTCTCTCTCATTTGTATTCATGTATTCCTGTCCAATCTATCTTGTTATTTGCGTGATAGCATTCGGAGGTGACAGGCTCTCTTTATGAGCCTGCCATCCAATACAGAAGATGGAGCACACAGCTCAGGCTGTGACAGCGGACACAGCGGTCCTGTGTCACCGATCATGGAGGTTCTCCGCTCTGCTCCCCATTCTGAACTGCTTTGCTGTGGGCTGGGGTCCCCCAGAGGAGTAGGGGACCCCAAAAACCACAGCACAGAAGAAGGCAGCCAGAGGAGCGCCCCTTCAGACTGGGCCC
Source organism: Nanorana parkeri (assembly GCF_000935625.1). Taxonomy (NCBI): domain Eukaryota; kingdom Metazoa; phylum Chordata; class Amphibia; order Anura; family Dicroglossidae; genus Nanorana; species Nanorana parkeri. The sequence goes on from NW_017306573.1 coordinate 1,359,004, forward strand.
CCCCACCCCCACCCGGATTAATTACTGAACAAAGTTTGGAGAGTTTATTACTTGAAACAAAACTACAACATGAAGCTGGATAACAAATTATACAACAAGGGGGAACCTGCTCAGAGACCAACCCCTGATGTAACAAACTTGCCCATTCGGTCAGAGTGTGAGTGACCAAGGCAGAAGCTCCAGCAACCATGCACACAGAATGCATGGCGCTCTCCGCTTTCCTGTCCAAAGGGTCCCCGTATGGTGAAGGTCCTAGAAGGGGCCGAGTCCTTCAACGAACGGAAGAGAAAATGTAACAATAAAACAGAAATATCCCACATGGGTTGGCTGATCCTTCCAGCCTCATCTTTATTGTACAATTGTTCTACAGACATAACGAGTCAGCCTATGAAACGCCCCCATCAGTGGCCTTGGGTGGTCTGTGTTCTCTGATTATTAGTATAATTTTCCGTTTAAAACATTTGGAACAGGAAAATGGCTTCTCCCTGCTGTGAATTCTCAAGAGCTCGTTACGGTTTCCTTTTACCGTAGAAGAACTGGCCGCACTTGGAACAGCAACAGGGCTTCTCACCAGTTTGGACTCTCTGGTGTGTATTGAATATGGTTGTATGGGTGAAAGACTTTCCGCACTCAGAACACGAGAAAGGCTTGTTGATGGTGTGGATTCTCTGGTGCCGAAGGAGTTCCAATCTATCTATGAAGGGCTTGATGGAATCAGAACATGAAAAAAGTTGGTCCACCGGTGTGAATTTTCTGGTGTACAACCAGGTCACATTTTCTTAAAAATGATCTTTTTTGCAGTCCGAGCAAGAGAAGATCTCCTCACCGGTGTGACCCCTCTGATGTATGTGGAGCTCAGATCTCTTTTCACCCTCCGAGCATGGCAACCAAGCCTTATTTTCATGGCGCTCATTGGCATGGGGCCTCATACGAGAGAGAGGGTTCCTGGGTAAACAGTAGCCATGGCCGGTGTGTGTTCTCTGGTGGTTAGTACTACTCTCTGCGCAAAACATTGGCCGCATTCTGGACAGGGAAATGGTTTCTCACCGGTGTGAATTCTCATGTGTGTGTCACAGTTCCCTTTTATGGGCGAAGATCTTTCCACATTCGGAACAGGAAAAGGGTTTCTCACCGGTGTGAACTCTTTGATGAGCTTGGAGTCAGGTTTTCAAGGTGAAATACTTTCCACACTCAGAACAAGGGAAGGGCATTTCACCGCTGTGGATTCTCTGGTGTTGAATAAGTTTAGGTTTCTCCTTGGAAGACTTTCCACACTCAGAACACGAGAAGGGCTTTTCACCGGTGTGGGTTCTCTGGTGTTGAACAAGTTTAGGTTTCTCCTTGGAAGACTTTCCACACTCAGAATACGAGAAGGGCTTTTCCACAGGTGTAGATTCTCTGGTGATTAACAAGTTCAGGTTTCTCACACTCCGAACACGAGAAGGGCTTTTCACCGGTGTGGGTTCTCTAGTGTTGAACAAGTTTAGGTTTCTCCTTGGAAGACTTTCCGCACTCAGAACACGAGAAGGGCTTTCACCGGTGTGGGTTCTCTGGTGTTGAACAAGTTTAGGTTTCTCACACTCAGAACACGAGAAGGGCTTTTCACCGGTGTGGATTCTTCGGTGCTGAACCAGTTTTGATTTCTGAGTACGAGACTTTCCACACTCAGAACACGAGAAGGGCTTTTCACCGGTGTGGATTCTCTGGTGTTGAACAAGTTTAGGTTTCTCCTTGGAAGACTTTCCGCACTCAGAACACAAGAAGGGCTTTTCACCAGTGTGGATTCTTTGGTGCTGCACCAGTTTTGATTTCGGAGTACGAGACTTTCCACACTCAGAACACGAGAAGGGCTTTTCCCTGGTGTGGGTTCTCTGGTGTTGAACGAGATTTGATTTTCTTAAGAAGGACTTCTTACACTCGGAACACGAGAAGGGTTTCTCACTGGTGGGAATTCTCTTCTGGACAACCAGCTCATGTTTCTTTATAAATGGTTTTTCACAATCCTGAACAGGATGCAGATTATTAGTGGACGTTTCATCTGCATTAGAAGAACTTTGAGGTTTATCAGCACTGTGCAGGCTTGGTTGGACATTTGGGATAATAGTATGAGATTGATCTTTAGACCCCTCAGAATTAAACTGATCCGTTGACCTTGCCATATGGTTAAGTTTGTGATGTATATTTTGAGCAACCGGAAGATTTCCTCTCGATTCTTGCCTGCACGGCCCAACAGGAAGAGAGGGGACGATCCCCCGAAGTGGACAGAGAGGGAACAGTTGAGTTTTAGGAAAAACTACAACACGAATATGCACAATAAAGTATTAATCAACAAGCGTACTTTCCGTAAGTAATGAGATAAGAGATCACTATAGGGACGTAGCCATTCAACCTATGAAACTGCACCACAGGTTTATTTCAGAGATGGCCACAGGCGTGCTTCTTCTGGTGGAGGACTAGTGTCACTTTCTGCACAAAGCGTTGGCCGCATTCCGGACAGGAATGTGGCTTCTCCCCGGTGTGGATTCTCATGTGCTTGTCACGGTTCCCTTTACTGGGGAAGCGCTTTCCACATTCACAACAGGAAAAGGGCTTCTCGCCAGTGTGGACTATGTGGTGCCTATTGAGTTGCGATTGATCAATGAAGGACTTTCCGCACACAGTGCACAAGAAGGGCTTTTCCCCGGTGTGGATTTTCTGGTGCTGAACGAGTCTTGATCTAGTTTTGAAGGACGTATTACACTCGGAACAGGGAAAGGGTTTCTCGGTGGTGGGGATTCTCTGGTGGACAATCGGCTCCTGTGTTCTTACGAATGGCTTTTCACGATCCTGAAACAAATGCAAATTGTTTTTAGGATAATATTTCTCAAGATTTGAAAGATCTGGAGATTTATCTGCAAGGGGGAAGCTTGGTCGGACATTTGGGATAACAGTATGAGATTCATCATTCGGCTCCTCAGAATCTAACTGATCCGTTGATCTTACCATATGGTTAGGTTTGTGAGCAACCATGTTTGTTCCTGGAGAATTTTGTGCCATGCCATGATCTTCTTTATAATGATCTGCAGATAATATAGGACGTCCCTCTGAGGTATTCCAGCCATTGCGTCCTCCTGTTGGAAATAATGTTTATTATTACTGCTCATAATAATAGCATGTTCATCGTTTATGTTTTTGGTACCCTGCATTTTTGAAAGTAGGAGGGTTTTGGGGCTGAACTGAGGTCTGAAGTGTATGGATCGGGGCTGATCTGAGATCTGAAGGGTATGGATCAGGGCTGATCTGAGGTCTGAAGGGTATGGATCAGGGCTGATCAGAGGTCTGAAGGGTATGGATCGGGGCTGATCTGAAGTCTGAAGGGTATGGATCAGGGCTGATCTGAGATCTGAAGGGTATGGATCAGGGCTGATCTGAGGTCTGAAGGGTATGGATCAGGGCTGATCAGAGGTCTGAAGGGTATGGATCGGGGCTGATCTGAAGTCTGAAGGGTATGGATCAGGGCTGATCTGAGATCTGAAGGGTATGGATCAGGGCTGATCTGAGGTCTGAAGGGTATGGATCAGGGCTGATCAGAGGTCTGAAGGGTATGGATCGGGGCTGATCTGAAGTCTGAAGGGTATGGATCAGGGCTGATCTGAGATCTGAAGGGTATGGATCAGGGCTGATCTGAGGTCTGAAGGGTATGGATCAGGGCTGATCAGAGGTCTGAAGGGTATGGATCGGGGCTGATCTGAAGTCTGAAGGGTATGGATCAGGGCTGATCTGAGATCTGAAGTGTATGGATCGGGGCTGATCTGAGGTCTGAAGGGTATGGAGTGGGGATGATCTGAGGTGTGAAGTGTATGGATCAGGGCTGATCTGAGGTGTGAAGTGTAGAGGTCAGGGCTGATCTGAGGTATGAATTTATGGATTAGGTCTGATCTGAGGTCTGAAGTGTATGGATCGGGGATGATCTGAGGTGTGAAGTGTATGGATCGGGGATGATCTGAGGTCTGAAGGGTATGGATCGGTGCTGATCTGAGGTCTGAAGTGTATGGATCAGGGATGATCTGAGGTCTGAAGGGTATGGATCAGGGCTGATCTGAGGTCTGAAGGGTATGGATCAGGGCTGATCTGAGATCTGAAGGGTATGGATCAGGGATGATCTGAGATCTAAAGGGTATGGATTAGGTCTGATCTGAGGTCTGAAGGGTATGGATCAGGGATGATCTGAGGTCTGAAGGGTATGGATCAGGGCTGATCTGAGGTCTGAAGTGTATGGATCGGGGCTGATCTGAAGTCTGAAGGGTATGGAGTGGGGATGATCTGAGGTGTGAAGTGTATGGATCAGGGCTGATCTGAGGTCTGAAGGGTAGGGATCGGGGCTGATCTGAGGTGTGAAGGTGCATGCATTGGGGTTGATGTGAGGTGTGAAGGTGCATGCAAAGGGTATGGATCGGGGATGATCTGAGGTCTGAAGGGTATGGATCGGGGATGATCTGAGGTCTGATGTGCTGCATTTTTGTATACCGTATATACTCGAGTATAAGCCGAGATTTTCAGCCCATTTTTTTGGGTGAAAAGTGCCCCCCTCGGCTTATACTCGAGTCAGCGCCAGCTGAGTCAGCGCTAATACAGGGCAGACAATACATTTACAATTATACTAACATGAATGTATTAAATGATCTGTATGTAGCCCTGTACTATGGATCATTTAACCCATTCATGTTAGCAGAGTGTCATTGTAAATGTATTGTTGCAGGCACTCTATATGTACATGTACTATATACTACATATAGAATGCACTGAACAATAGATTTACAATTATCCTCTGCTAATATGAATGGGTTAAATGATCCATAGTACAGGGCTACATACAGATCATTTAATACATTCATGTTAGTATAATTGTAAATGTATTGTCTGCCCTGTATTAGCGCTGACTCAGCTGGCGCTGACTCGAGTATAAGCCGAGGGGGGCACTTTTCACCCAAAAAAATGGGCTGAAAATCTCGGCTTATACTCGAGTATATACGGTATACTACGGTACTTACTTGTACTGATACGTAGAGATGATCGCCCCTCGGTGATTGTCGCCATCTTTTTAGCTTCCTTCCCAGGCAGCTGTCTACTCCTCACATACGTCTCTTCTTCCGCTTTAATCTCAGTTTTGATATTAAACAGTTGTACACCCTAAAACCACAAAATGCCCGCGAGTATTATTATCCCGAGGCTACATAGAAGAATATAATCCAACACAGCTTAGAGCCAAGACTGAGGTTTGAAATCCTCAGTCCCATCTACCTGATCATGGTAAGGGATGGCGAGATCTTCCTGGGTGGAATACCGGGAATACAGAGGACGGGGACATCTCTCTGGTGGGTTCCTCTTACTGGATCCATCTGTAGGAAACACACACACTGACTGAATACATTGTTTCTATGTGTGTATCAGATGATGGGGGATCTAGATGGACCCTCCGTACTGCTCTCTCCTCTTACCCGGTGATGTGAGGGGCGGCTCATTCTCCATCACGACGTCCTTGTAGAGATCCCGGTGTCCTTCTAGATACTCCCACTCCTCCATGGAGAAATAGACAGAGACATCCTGACACCTTATAGGAACCTGACACACACAATGATACAGTCACCACCCAGACACACCCCTTGTCTGTTCCTGGATCATGTCCCAGAATTCCCGGCACCGCTC